>NC_086444.1:150871473-151171473 GCF_028390025.1 Pseudophryne corroboree | reverse complement strand
TAGAGCATTTTGGGGTACATTATAAGATCTCTATAGCAATTTTTAAGCATTTATGTATTGGAGTTTATAAAAAGTAAAAAAAAAAAAAAACACTTGCAACTCTCACCTGCAAGTTTGAAAAACCCATTTACTATCAATATAACACCCACCATACATGTCCAACATCACTTCACCCATTTACTGCTTTATAGAGAAAAAAAATGCATGTCCTTATTGGCCATATTGTCCTATTAAAAAACTCTAAATACATTATTATTCATTGGGAGTGGTATCCCTGAGGTAGTGAATGGTGTCCCAACATTTTTGCCTTAAAATTATGATTTTTTCCTTTTTACCTAGTCTGCAGCTGTACACTGATATCTTTGTGTCAGCTCCCATTGAGTCCCGTATTAACTGATAGCAAAAAGTGTGTGGCTATAGGACACAAGCTTGGTTATGAGATCAGCCAGGACACAGACAGAGATTGACCATTGACCTACAATCACTGGGATGCAGTCATTAAATCATAATGTAGACACCACAGTGTCAGTAGTTATGTCATCAACATAGTTGTAATGTCAACTGGCAACATGTCCACAATATCGATATCTGAAAAGATGGCATTAAAGTAAGGGAAGGTTAGGGACAGGTATTAGAGGGATTTCAGGATTAGGCTGTATTGGGGTTAGTTGACTGTGATGTTTTACTGATATGGACGGACAATGAACTAGCCCTTTTGAACATGTTGGAATATCTTAATGGTTTGGATTCCCCTATTAGATTCACAATGGAATACAGCAAGTAACAGATTAATTTTTTTGGGACGTGACTGTCTATGCCAACGAAAACGGGTATGGATACAGACTGTAAAGGAAGTTGACAGACCGCAACACATTGTTATATTTTGGAAGCCACCATACTGGCTCCCATAAACAGAACTTGCCGGTCTCGCAATTCTTGCGAGTCCTTCATAATAATTCTGAAATAGACACGGCCCTTATACAATTAGAAGAAATGAAGATGAGATTTTCCTCATGTGGATACAATAAACAGACTATTAATAACGGTGTGCACAAAGCTTTAAATATTTTTACCAAGGGTAACTTGAGATAGAAACAAGAGCTACAAAATACTTTTGTTGTCACAATGACATTTGATACTGCTGGCCCTATCATATGACAAGCAGTTAAGAATATTTGGCCGGTTGTAAAAAGTGATCCTGTTCTCTCCAATCACTTACCAGTTAAGCCTTTAATCAGCTTTAAATGAGGACGTATTTTAAAGGACATTGTAATGCAGCCTGACAGGTTGCCGAAACTGGAATCCGATCTTTGGCTGAAGAAACAAAAATTGGGGTGCTATCGATGTATAAATTGCACCACATGCAGGAGTATGACTACAGGTGAATATTTCAATCATCCACAATGATTAAAATCCATCACCAGGTGAGCTGCACCTCTGATTTTGTAATATACATACTTACCTGCCAATGCTACTTAGTATATGTGGGCAAAACTATTCGCCCATTTCGGGACAGAATGGCAAATCACCGCCTATCAATTAGAACGGCTCTAGCTGATGGACATTCAGATAAGCCTGTAGCCAGACACTTCTATGAGGACCATCACACCTTGGCATCATTAAAGTTTATGATAACTGATCGAATTGCTCCTTTAAAAAGAGGTGGTGATAGGGCAAAAATTCTGCTCCGTCGTGAAGCCTCATGGATCCATCGATTGGACACCGTTTGTCCTCGGGGCATGAATGAAGACATTCATTACGGTATTTTTTGGGATTGAAATAATTGGGACTCTCATTATATGATTGTTTTTTTTTGTTTTTTGTTTTGGTCTGGTTTTCCTGAAATACAATCTGTGTCTCTATTCCACTGAAGATTGTGTTCTTGGTGCACAAATGCCCAATATGGCACACTCTGTGCAATCCACAGCGGATTATGTTTGTTATAATATATGGTTAAAAGTGTACATTACTTTTTTTTTACTAATTGTGGGGGGAAGGCTATAAGGGTATAAATAGGTGGGTTATCTGTCTTGCTCTGTGATCTTGACAAAGGTCTCACATGGGAGCGAAACGTTGACACTACAACTGTTATGTTGATGATTTGATTTATTAAAAGGCTTTAGAAGACTGGCGAGTGCTCATAATAAATATTGGCTATATAAATATATATATATATATATATATATATATATATACACACATACATACATACATATATATACACACACACACACACACACACACACACACACACACACTGCTCATAAAAATAAAGGGAACACTAAAATAACACATCCTAGATCTGAATTAATGAAATATTCTTATTAAATACTTTGTTCTTTACATAGTTGAATGTGCTTACAACAAAATCACACAAAAATTATCAATGGAAATCAAATTTATTAACCCATGAAGATCTGGATTTGGAGTCACACTCAAAATTAAAGTCGAAAAACACACTACAGGCTGATCCAACTTTGATGTAATGTCCTTAAAACAAGTCAAAATGAGGCTCAGTAGTGTGTGTGGCCTCCACGTGCCTGTATGACCTCTCTACAACGCCTGGGCATGCTCCTGATGAAGTGGCGGATGGTCTCCTGAGGGATCTCCTCCCAGACCTGGACTAAAGCATCCGCCAACTCCTGGACAGTCTGTGGTGCAACGTGGCGTTGGTGGATAGAGCAAGACATGATGTCCCAGATGTGCTCAATTAGATTCAGGTCTGGGGAACGGGCGGGCCAGTCCATAGCATCAATGCCTTCGTCTTGCAGGAACTGCTGACACACTCCAGCCACATGAGGTCTAGCATTGTCTTGCATTAGGAGGAACCCCGGGCCAACCGCACCAGCATAAGGTCTCACAAGGGGTCTGAGGATCACATCTCGGTACCTAATAGCAGTCAGGCTACCTCTGGCGAGCACATGGAGGGCTGTGCGGCCCCCCAAAGAAATGCCACCCCACACCATTATTGACCCACTGCCAAACTGGTCATGCTGGAGAATGTTACAGGCAGCAGAACGTTCTCCTTGGCGTCTCCAGACTCTGTCACGTATGTCACATGTGCTCAGTGAGAACCTGCTTTCATCTGTGAAGACCACAGGGCGCCAGTGGCGAATCTGGCAATCTTGGTGTTCTCTGGCAAATGGCAAACGTCCTGCGCGGTGTTGGGCTGTAAGCACAAGCCCCACCTGTGGACGTCGGGCCCTCATACCACCCTCATGGAGTCTGTTTCTGATCATTTGAGTAGACACATGTACATTTGTGGCTTGCTGGAGGTCATTTTGCAGGGCTCTGGCAGTGCTCCTCCTGTTCCTCCTTGCACAAAGGAGGAGGTAGCGGTCCTGCTGCTGGGTTGTTGCCCTCCTACGGCCTCCTCCACGTCTCCTGATGTACTGGCCTGTCTCCTGGTAGCGCCTCCATGCTCTGGACACTACGCTGACAGACACAGCAAACCTTCTTGTCACAGCTCGCATTGATGTGCCATCCTGGATGAGCTGCACTACCTGAGCCACTTGTGTGGGTTGTAGACTCCGTCTCATGCTACCACTAGAGTAAAAGCACCGCCAGCTTTCAAAAGTGACCAAAACATCAGCTAGAAAGCATAGGAGCTGAGAAGTGGTCTGTGGTCACCACCTGCAGAACAACTCCTTTATTGGGGGTGTCTTGCTAATTGCCTATAATTCCCACCTGTTGTCTATTCCATTTGCACAACAGCATGTGAAATTGATTGTCAATCAGTGTTGCTTCCTAAAGAAAGAAATTCCCCAGGTGTTTATTAATTGATATGCTTGGGTGTGGTTTGTGTCTCTTTAAAAGATTGAGACAGGGCCTGAACCTATGATAGAAGCATACTGTGTATTTAAAATCCAAAACATGCCTGAGAGCATTGCTCACATTTCTGAAAGTCTGTGTAGGGACTGACCAAATGGGAATGGCCGTGAAGGGACTGGTCAACTTAACAAACTATTGCAATATTTTATTTTGGAACTAACATTCCCTGATTTCAGATGAATTTCAGTCTGAAGTGTTAATATTAGGTGCTGAATTTATATGATATATATATATATATATATATATATATATATATATATATATATATATATATTTTTTTTTTTTTATACACACACACACATATATATATATATATATATACATATATATATATATATATACATACATACATACATACACACACACACACACACACACACACACACACTATACATACAATGCACATCCTGAACACAAACCGTTATATATCTTTGCATATATATTAATCACTTATCAGGCAGCTTATCTTGACACATGGAGCTGCAGTATACATGTCAATACAGTAGATGGCACACCAAGTAAAAAACAAGGGTCAAGCTGCAATGAATTCCAAGTTCGGCGGCCGAACAGAGCTGAACAATGTCTTGTACATGACTGCCCCTTTAAAAAACTGTCCGAGGTCGGCATCCTACACGGACAACGTACTCGAACTTCATTAGATCCCGCCCTGCATATCCTAGAGTCACTGGTCAAGTTACTTGCAATCTTTCAGTGGTACTGCAAGTTAAGTAGCAATGGATTTGGGATCTACAAAATAATATTTGTTTGACTAAAGTGAACTGAGACTGGACTGTGAGATTGATTGTACCTTGAATTGGATTTTGTGGTTTACATTAAAAAAATGCAAAACCGTGGATTATTGGTCACCGGTGTACTGATTATTATAGTGGTGCAATAATGCCATTTCCAAAGAGAGAGATCGAATCTGTCCAAGATTTCCACCAAAGCTAAGTAAGCTAGACTAAGGCAATAAGCTACAAGCAACCAGACATGGGGGCAGATGTGTTAACCTGGAGAAGGCATAAGGAAGTGATAAACCAGTGATAAATGCAAGGTGATAAATGCACCAACCAATCAGCTCCTAACTGTTATCTTACATATTGGAGCTGATTGGCTGGTGCGTTTATCACCTTGCCCATATCACTGGTTTATCACTTCTTTATGCCTTCTCTAGGTTAATACATCTGCCCCTTATTGTGATTGCGCTGCAGAGGAACCTAACTGAGGCAGAGATTCTAATAGGATCTGGTGCAAGTGAGACTGTGTTTATACCATTTATACCTCTTATCCTCAACAATTTTCTTTTTCAGTTCAAGCGCCTGCAGTTTCCTGTAAGCGTCTGCTTCACTATGATGATCAACAAGTCTCAGGGAAAAACGCTCAGTACTGCAGGCGTAGATCTCAGGACCAGCCGTTTCTCCCATGAGCAGCTTTACGTGGCTTTCTTACGAGTTAGTAGCCCCAAGCATCTTTTTGTGTTACTCCGTAGAGGAAAAAATAAGATTTTAAACCTACCGGTAAATCTTCTTCTCCTAGTCCGTAGAGGATGCAGGGAACACCGTAAGGACCATGGGGTATAGACGGGCTCCGCAGGAGACATGGGCACCTATAAAGAACTTTTAGTATGGGTGTGCACTGGCTCCTCCCTCTATGCCCCTCCTCCAGACCTCAGTTAGAGAACTTTGCCCAGAGGAGATGGATAATATGAGGAAATGATTTTGTTAACCTAAGGGCAAGATTCATACCAGCCCATAACCAGTTAACAGTATGAACAAAAAACAGTATCAGTCAAAGACCGATTCCAACTGTAACATAACCCTTATGTAAGCAACAACTCTATACAAGTCTTGCAGAGGTAGTCCGCACTGGGACGGGCGCCCAGCATCCTCTACGGACTAGGAGAAAAATATTTACTGGTAGGTTTAAAATCTTATTACGTCCTAGAGGATGCTGGGGACTCCGTAAGGACCATGGGGTTTATACCAAAGCTCCAGACCGGGCGGGAGAGTGCGGATGACTCTACAGCACCGACTGAGCAAATGCGAGGTCCTCGTCAGCCAGGGTATCAAACTTGTAGAATTTAGTAAAAGTGTTCGAACCCGACCAAGTAGCTGCTCGGCAAAGCTGTAATGCCGAGACGCCTCGGGCAGCCGCCCAAGAAGAGCCCACCTTCCTAGTGGAATGGGTCTTTACCGAATTTGGTAACGGCAATCCAGCCGTAGAATGAGCCTGCTGAATCGTGTTACAGATCCAGCGAGCAATAGTCTGCTTAGAAGCAGGTGCGCCAGCCTTGTCGGCCGCATACAGGACAAACAGGGCTTCTGTTTTCCTCACTCTAGCTGTCCTAGCTACATACATTTTTAAGGCCCTGACTACATCCAAGGACTTGGAGTCCTCCAAGTCACTCGTAGTCACAGGCACCACAATAGGTTGGTTCATATGAAATGAAGACACCACCTTAGGCAGAAATTGAGGACAAGTCCTCAATTCTGCTCTGTCCACATGAAAAATCAAGTAGGGGCTCATGTGAGACAAGGCCGCCAATTCTGACATACGCCAAGTCCAATAACACGACTACCTTCCAGGTGAGAAATTTCAATTCAACCGTTTGAAGGGGCTCAAACCAGTGAGATTTAAGGAACTGTAACACCACGTTAAGGTCCCAGGGTGCCACTGGGGGCACAAAAGGAGGCTGGATGTGCAGCACTCCCTTTACAAAAGTCTGGACTTCTGGTAGAGAAGCCAATTCCCTCTGAAAGAATATAGATAGGGCCGAAATATGTACTTTAATAGAGCCTAACTTCAGGCCCATATCCACTCCTGTCTGTAGGAAATGGAAAAAACGGCCCAGATGGAAATCTTCCGTAGGAGCATTCTTGGTTTCACACCAAGAGATATACTTCCGCCAGATACGGTGATAATGTTTCGCCGTCACCTCCTTCCTAGCCTTTATCAGAGTAGGTATGACCTCCTCCGGAATACCTTTCCCAGCTAGGATTCGGCGTTCAACCGCCATGCCGTCAAACGCAACCGCGGTAAGTCTTGGAACACGCAGGGCCCCTGCTGCGACAGGTCCTCCCTGAGAGGAAGGGGCCAAGGATCTTCTGTGATCATTTCCTGAAGATCCGAGTACCAGGCCCTTCGAGGCCAGTCTGATTCAATGAGTATTGTCTGTACTCTTTTTTGTCTTATGTTCCTCAAAACTTTTGCGATGAGAGGAAGAGGAGGAAACCCATAGACCGACTGAAACACCCACGGTGTCACCAGGGCGTCTACCGCTACTGCCTGAGGGTCCCTGGACCTGGCACAGTACCTCCGAAGCTTCTTGTTGAGGCGTGACGCCATCATGTCTATTTAAGGAATTCCCCAGAGACCTGTTATCTCTGCAATGACTTCTTGATGAAGTCCCCACTCTCCTGGATGGAGATCGTGTCTGTTGAGTTAGACTGCTTCCCAGTTGTCCACTCCCAGAATAAAGACAGCTGACAGAGCGCTTACGTGATTTTCCGCCCAGCGAAGAATCCTGGTGGCCTCCGGCATCGCGACTCTGCTCCTTGTCCCGCCTTGGCGGTTCACATGAGCCACTGTTGTGACATTGTCTGATTGAATCAGAACTGGTAGGTTGCGAAGAAGAGCCTCTGCTTGTCGTAGGCCGTTTTATATGGCTCTTAATTCCAGGACGTTGATGTGCAGACAAGCCTCCTGGCTTGACCACAGTCCCTGAAAGTTTCTTCCTTGTGTGACTGCTCACCACCCTTGGAGGCTCGCATCCGTGGTCACCAGAACCCAGTCCTGAATGCCGAACCTGCGACCCTCTAGAAGGTGAGCACTGTGCAGCCACCACAGGAGAGATACTCTGGCCCTGGGGGACAGTGTTATCGTCTGATGTGTTTGTAGATAGGACCCGGACCACTTGACCAGAAGGTCCCACTGAAAAGTCCTTGCATGAAACCTGCCAAAGGGGATGGCCTCGTAGGCTGCCACCATTTTTCCCAGAACTCGAGTGCATTGATGAACTGACACTCTTCTTGGCTTTAGCAGGTCTCTGACCATGGTCTGGAGATCCTGGGCTTTTTCCGACGGGAGAAAAACCTTCTTTTGTTCCGTGTCCAGAATCATGCCTAGGAACAATAGTCGAGTCGTTGGAACCAATTGAGACTTTGGCAGATTTAGAATCCAACCGTGCTGTTGGAGCACTCTCAGGGAGAGCGCCACGTTCTTCAGCAACTGATCTCTTGATCTCGCCTTTATCAGGAGATCGTCCAAGTATGGGATAATTGTGACTCCTTGTTTGCGCAGGAGCACCATCATTTCCGCCATCACCTTGGTGAAAATCCTCGGGGCCGTGGAAAGCCCAAACGGCAACGTCTGAAACTGGTAATGACAGTCCTGTACAGCGAATCTCAGGTACTCTTGATGAGAGGGATGTATGGGGACATGAAGGTAAGCATCCTTTATGTCTAGCCACACCATAAAATCCCCCCCTTCTAGGCTGGATATTACAGCTTGGAGTGATTCCATCTTGAATTTGAATTTTTTCATGTACAAGTTCAGGGATTTTAGATTCAAAATGGGTCTGACCGAACCATCCGGCTTCGGAACCACCAACAGGGTCGAATAATACCCTTTTCCCTGTTGGGCCAGGGGGACCTTGACAATCACTTGCTGCTGGTACAGCGTTTGAATTGCAGCTAACACTACTTCCCTCCCTTGGGGAGAAGCTGGTAAGGCCGACTTGAAAAATCGGCGAGGGGGCACCTCTTCGAAATCCAACCTGTAGCCTTGGGAAATAATTTCCATCGCCCAAGGATCCACGTCTGACCGAACCCAGACCTGGCTGAATAATCGAAGGCGCGCCCCCATCGGTGCGGACTCCCTTAGGGGAGCCCCAGCGTCATGCGGTGCATTTTGCAGAAGCCGGGGAGGACTTCTGCTCCTGGGAACTAGCCGAAGCAGGTGTTCTTTTTCCTCTGCCCTTACCTCTGGCAAGGAAGGAGGAGCCCCGACCTCTTCTGGGCTTATGCGACCGAAAGGACTGCATCTGATACTGTGGAGTTTTCTTTTGCTGTTGGGGAACAAAAGGTAAAAAGGTAGATTTACCCGCGGTAGCTGTGGAAACCAGATCCGCGAGCCCTTCCCCAAACAACACGTCACCCTTGTAAGGTAAAACCTCCATATGCTTTTTCGAGTCGGCATCACCTGTCTACTGACTGGTCCATAAGGCTCGTCTCGCAGAAATAGCCATGGCATTGGCTCTGGAACCCAGCAGCCCAATGTCTCTCTGAGCATCTCTCATATATAAGAATGCGTCCTTAATATATGCAAATGTTAATAAAATGGTATCCCTGTCTAGGGTATCAAGGTCAGCTGACAAGGTATCTGTCCAAGCTGCAACTGCGCTACATACCCATGCCGACGCAATTGCCGGCCTGAGCAAAGCACCAGTATGTGTATACATAGACTTTAAAGTAGTCTCTTGCCTGCGGTCCGCAGGATCTTTGAGGTCTGCCGTGTCTGGAGACGGCAGCGCCGCCTATTTGGACAGGCGTGTTAAAGCCTTGTCCACTGTGGGAGAGGATTCCCAACGTACCCTGTCCTGCGTAGGGAAAGGGTACACCATAAGAATCCTTTTGGGAATCTGCAGTTTCTTATCTGGAGTTTCCCAAGCTTTTTCAAATAACTCGTTAAGTTCATGAGATGGGGAAAGGTTACTACTTGCTTCTTCCCCTTAAACATGTGTACCCTCGTGTCGGGAACAGAGGGTTCATCAGTGATATGTAAAACATCTTTTATTGCGATAATCATACACTGAATACTTTTTGTCACCCTAGGGTGCAATCTAGCTTCATCGTAGTCGACACTGGAGTCAGACTCCGTGTCGGTATCTGTGTCCACTATTTGTGACAAGGGACGTTTCTGAGACCCTGAAGGGCCCTGTGAGTCGGTCCAATCCGTGGATTGACCCCCTGTTGTCTCCCTGGACTCTGCTTTGTCCAGTCTCTTATGTAGTGATGCCACACTTGCATTTAACATATGTTACATATCCATCCACTCTTGAGTCGGCACCACCGACGGAGACTCACCACTCATCTGCTCCACCTCCTCCTTGGAAGAGCCTTCCGCTTCAAACATGCCGACACGCACGTACCGACACCCCACACACACCGGGATATAGCTATAAGGGGACAAATCCCTAATAAGGCCATTTGGAGAGACAGAGAGAGAGTATGCCAGCACACACCCAGCGCTCACTGACCCTGGAGAAATACCAGACAGCGCTTTTTGATATAATATAACTCACTGCGCCAAGAATTGTGCCCCCCCTCCTCTTTTTAAGCCCTCTGTCCTGAAATCAGCAGGAGAGAGTCCGGGGAGCCAGCGTCTCTGCAGCTTCTGTGGAGAAAAAGGCGCTGGTTAGTGCTGAGGAACAAGCTCCGCCCCCTCCAGCGGCGGGCTTCGGTCCCGCTAGAAAATACAAAAAATGGCGGGGGTTCACATATTTACTGCCTCTGCAGCCTAATATCTCCCAATATGCCAGTTCTGAGGTTTATTGCTGCCCAGGGCACCCCCCCTGCGCCCTGCACCCATCTGTGCCTGCTGTGTGTGTGTGTCCCGGGAGCAATGGCGCGCAGCGTTACCGCTGTGCGCTTACCTCTGTGAAGATCAGAAGTCTCCTGCCGCCTTTGAAGTCTTCTTTCTTCTCATACTCACCCGGCTTCTATCTTCCGGCTCTGCAAGGAGGACGGCGGCGCGGCTCTGGGACGAACGGCAGGGTGAGACCTGCGTTCAGACTCCCTCTGAAGCGAATGGTGTTCAGTAGCCTAAGAAGCAGAGCCTATCAGTTAAGTAGGTCTGCTTCTCTCTCCTCAGTCCCACGATGCAGGGAGCCTGTTGCCAGCAGTGCTCCCTGAAAATAAAAAACCTAACAAAATTCTTTAAACAGAGAAACTCAGGAGAGCTCCCTGTAATGCACCCTCTCCCCTCTGGGCACAAGATCTAACTGAGGTCTGGAGGAGGGGCATAGAGGGAGGAGCCAGGCAACACCCATACTAAAAGGTCTTTATAGATGCCCATGTCTCCTGCGGAGCCCGTCTATACCTCATGGTCCTTACGGAGTCCCCAGCATCCTCTAGGACGTAAGAGAAACTACAAATATTGTTTACAAATACATTTTGTGATCGATGTCTAAAATATAAATATACATCATAATATTAGATGCCAGTACAGTCTTTGTAAAGTTAGTTCTGCAGAGCAATAACAGACATCCACGCGAACAAAGCCTCAGACAAATGCTAGTCTATAATATGTGAATAGACAAGTTTTAGTAATCTGCCAATTCCAGTTGAAGGCACAGAAGCAAAGATTATAGCAGTGATATCATAAGTGCAACGATAGGTTGACAGTAAAATGGTTGACAGACAATAAGACAACCCCAAATGGTCAACATGCATTAGGTCAATGGGTACAAAAGGCAGGCATGGTTAAAAGGTCGACATGTAAAAGGTAGACATATTCAAAAGGTTGACATGACAATGATCAACACACAAATGGTCAACACAAGTGGTTATTTTTTTTTTCATCCTTAACCATCCACGTGTACAACTGGGAACAGTAACCTTTCACTCACCATGCAAGGGACACAGTATACTGCAGAGCTGGCCAAACCGGTCCTCAAGATCTACCAACAGTTCATGTTTTCCAGGTCCCTGTAGAATTGTCAGTTAGGAATGAATGCAGCACATCTTAATTAGTAATGACTACACCTGTGCATCAGCTAGGTGGTCTGGAAAATGTGAACTGTTGGTAGATCTCGAGGACCGGTTTGGCCAGCTCTGCAGTATACCAATGGGATTTTTTGTGTGAGTGTGTCTGGGGGGGGGGGGGGGGGGAGGTTCTGGGGGGAGTAAAAGAATAACCTTATAAAAAACCATGATGACCTTTTGACCCTGTTGGCCTTTTTCATGTCTACAATTTGGGGTCGACATTTGTAGATCTATTGAATCACACACAAAAATGCTTTATTGGGGTATTGTAAAGCTAAACCACCAAGTCAGAGACACATCATTGTAGCGGAGTTGGAGAAAGGTTATCTGGTATGGATCAAGTTAAAATGCACTTCGACAAAAGGAAAAGCAGCAATAAAATGTTTTATGAAGATTAATAACAGTGCTCATATAGATCAATCAAACAGCCTGAAAGCGAAGTAATATACTGTAGTTCCTGTACATAATAAATGTCAGGGTATTTAGCTGAGGAATAATATTAAATTACTCAAGAAAGACCCCGAAACGTAGAGATGTGGAACCACCTAACATTTACTATAAAGTTACAGGATTTGTTATTTCAAAGCAGGTACACCAGTTATATTTATTAGCACGAAGTAAACCTAACTCAAAGCTACACTTGTACGCCTCCCGCATCGGCTGCCTCCTTTGGAAAGCAGTCAAGACAGGTCTCGCTCCACGACAGCAGCTGTTATCTTAATACTAGCTTCCATTAATATCGGAGCCTAATGCAACAGCAGGCATAGATTTAACTATCAACATGTTAGTGTATAGTGATGGAGAACATGTGGATGGGCGGCAGGCGGTGTCAAAGGGTGGAAGCCTAAAGTGTCACACACATACATTATATATCTATATATATTTTCATTAAATTGTGTCAGTTTTACGATGTTTCAGAGTAAAAAAGCCAAATGTCATGTGCTCCCAAACATTACCAGATTTTTGTTCCAACCAACCAAATAGTTGTGTGCGGCCAGCTTAAAGCTGGGGACAAACCTAAAAATTTCCAATAAAAAATTTCCAATAAGACCAATTTGTGGGAACAAAAACCTGGTAATATATGGGAGCAAGTGACAATCGACTATATGCACCGAAACATTGGAAAACAGAAAATGGTCATTTAGACAAATTTGTAAGTCTGTGTGATTTTACAAATTTATCTGAACAATAATTGTTGTCCGTTTTCCAGGGTTTGGGAGCAAATGGTCGATTATCATTTGCTCCCATACAGATATGTTCTCATACATCTTGCCTCAATAAGCCATGCAGCGGGAGATACCTGGCGTGAGTGAGCTGACAGGTCCTGTGCAGCTCTGTTAGCTTTGGGCGACTTTTTCTGCCAAAATTATTATTCATATTGCTATGCAAATAAGACGCACAAGCAGACTCTGCTGATTAAAATGATATGTGGCATGCCTACATTTTGTGTGCGAACGTGCTTATATCTGCATATGAAACAGCCACTTTAACGCAGTACTTCATATGCAGATACAGTCACACAGAATATAGGCATGCCGCATATCATTTCAATCAGCAGAGTCTGCTTGTGCGTCTTATTTGCATCATTTTGCAATTAAGATGCATTTTAAATGGAAAAGTTGCACTAAAAGATGCTCGGTGCTACCCAGCCCCTAGAAGGGCTGTTTAATGTGCAGTGAGACTAGATGTAAGTGGACACATCTGTATATTACCAGATTTTTGTTCCCACCAGATTGATTGGACAGATACAGTGTACCCAGCGACTCTGTTAAGAATTTTATATCTTCCAAGTGGATACTATGGATGGAAGAACCACTGCAGTACTAGTTCGTGAGAGCCTTCCTGAAGTACTACTAGCATGGGACCACCACAGTTCTACTTTCTGGAGGGGAAGGAAGACAATTCAAACGTACTGCTTAGCTGGAATGACACTTTAACAAAGACTAACTATATTTACAAATGTGTACTTTGTTCTATGGAGAGCCAGGCCTGAGAGTTCTGCATAGAACCACTTTTCCCTCCATTCAACCCATACACTTACAGCACTAACAGTCTCACACCTACTGCAAATCTTTCACCTTTTACAAATGCAAACACTCCAATTCCAGATTTATAAACATCTACAGCAACTTAATTAGCACATAATTGCCAACACACAACAGCTTTCAATGTAGAGAGTCTCTTAATTGCTCAACCCCACTCTAACATTTAACTCTTTGTCCATTAATGTAAAAAGCCTAATTATGGCGACAATAGTCATCTTTTTGTTTTGGTGAATAAAGTTTGAGTACCAACAATTAGTACATTAAAAAATAAATAAGATGGAGCCACCTGGCTCCTAAAGAACAGAACCAGCCTCTTAATACTGCGGGGCATCTCTGAGCTTTGACTATGTAATACCACTTCTAAACAGAAAAAAAGAAGGAGTGGGGAGGGGGGATAAAAAAAATAATGAGTGATACAAAGTCAACTGCATACAGTAAGTTCCCTAATATTGACAATTCTGGACATTCTGAAGTCCGGATGATTTATTGGTGTGTAATCTTCAGCAATACATTGTTTTATTTTCCTGGATTTTCTTTTCCCTTATATCACACAGGTATTGTTATTTATGCATTTGCCCATGATTAAGAATCAGAGTTGCTCTCTATACAAATGAATCTAATTCAGACAGAGCAGTTCCGTGTCCCATCTAAGGACGATGAAACATTTCTGCACAGAAAACAAAGACAGTGCTCAAAAGCACAGGAAATTGTCAGAGTACAAAGTGGAGGCGCACATAGAAGAGCTCAATGTAACCGGAAACAAAGAAACAGGAGATACCCTCACATAAATTATTGTGTTGTACAGAAAAGAGGTCTTTATTTCCGCACTGAATATTTATTTACTAGGTGCTTCATCGCGCCCTATGGGCGCTATTCACACCGTCGCAAGGGGCTACGCCCCCTTAACCCTTGCATGCCTTTCTGGGGTTCAATATTTGTATTATATGGAGTATTACCTGCATTCCTTTGTTAGTTGCTAAATATTGCACAATGAAAGGGCGTGCGATGGTGAAGGAGGTGCAGCCCCTTGCGACGGCGTGAACAGCACATGTAGGGCACGATGTACAGAATGTAGCGGGTGCGGGGGGGGGACTGCGGATGGGGGTGTCTGTAGATGCTGCGGGTGGAGGGGGGGGCGGAAGCGGGGGGTAAGGCCCTGATGGGGAAGGGTCGGGAGGTGCTGCGGGTGGGGGAGGGGCAGAGGAGTGGGGGCTGCAGATGGGGGAGGGGTACGGAGGAACTGTAGGTGGGGGAGGGGCAGGGGTGCCACGGGTGGGAGTGGGGCAGGTGCAGGGATGTTGCGGATGGGTGAAGGGTTCCGTAGGTGCTGTGGGATGGGAAGGGGCAGGGGTACCGGAGGTGAGGTAGGGGGTCCGGAGGCGCCGTGGGTAGGAGAGGGGCAGGTACGGGTGCTGCGGCAGATGGGGACGGGGGTCCGCAGGCGCTGCAGGTGGAGGGGCAGGTGCAGGGGTGCCATGGGTGGGGGAGGGGTGGGTGAGGGGGGGGACCGCGGATGGAGGAGGGTGTCTGCAGATGCTGCGGGTGGAGGGGGGCAGGTGTGGGGGGAGACATATATGGGGGGTGGATCGTGGAGGGGGTCTGGAGGTGCTGTGGGTAGTGGAGGGGCGGAGGACTGGGAGCTGCGGGTGGTGTAGGGGGGTCTGGAGGCACAGCGTGTGGGGGAGGGGTGGAGTGCCGCATGTGGTGGAGGGGAAGGTGCGGAGGCATTGGGGAGGGGTCTGGAGGCGCTGAAGGTACTGTAGCTGCCAAAAAGGTAGTTGGAGGGTATGCAGTAACAGGGCCAGGACAGGGGCGACGGGGCCAGGACAGGGGCGACGGGGCCAGGACAGGAGCGACGGGGCCAGGACAGAAATGACATGGACAGGATAGGGGTGACAGGGCCAGGGTAGGGGCGGCAGGACCAGGACAGGGGTGACAGGGCCAGTATAGGGTTGACAGGGCAAGCACAGGGGTAACAGGGCCAGCATAAGGGCTAAAGGGCCAGGATAAGGGTGACAGGGACATGACAGAACACAGGGCACGGGAGAGATTGGTATTAGGGACAAAACAGTGGTGACAGACAGATGTGTCTTACCGGAGTCACTGCTGCTGGCTGCTGCTCTTCCACTCCAACCTGTTGGGATCTGCTGCTGGTGGAGACTTGGCATGGCTGACTCTCTCAGGCTGGAGTCCTGCTTCCTCTGCCCGTCAGCATCCCTCCCCCCCTCCTCAGTCACACACCGCAGACCTCGCGCAGCTGCCGGGCACTGTGGTAAGGGGAGACTGGGAGTGACTGGTTAGCCCCCAGGAGACGCTGCGACTGGAGGGAGGAGGGGGTCATAGCATGCACGCGGCGCAGACCTCGCGGCTGCTGGGCACTGTGGTAAGGGGAGACTGGGAGCGACTGGTTAGCTCCCAGGAGACGCTGCGGCTGGAGGGAGGAGGGGGTCGGAGCCTGCAAGCAGCTCGGACTTCTGCAGCGCTACCCGCTGGCTAAAGTGTGTGAAGGAGCTGGGCGCACCACACTGCAGGCGGCAGCGCTGCAGCTAGCGGTGGGGTTGTCGGGGCTGGAGATAACAGAGGCAGTACGGAACCTGCACAGCGGCAGGTGCCCCACAAAACTGCAGCTAAGAAGTGTGGAGTGTGCTAGAAAGTGACGCTCCTCCGCGCCAGAGAGACCCTGCTGAGTATGCTGATGTGGGGGGTCAAGCACACAGTGAGCCGGTGCCCGTCTGTCTGTACGGCATACCCCCTCACACACCCCCATACCTCCCAACTGTCCCGATTTTCGCGGGACAGTCGCATTTTTTGGGGTCTGTCCCGCTGTCCCAGTCCCGATGTCCCACCCGCGGGTCGCAGTGTCCCGTGGGGTGGGGGGGCAGTTGGAAAGCTCCTGTACTCGCTGTTCTGCTTAGCGCACAGCGTCTATTTACTGGAGACAGAGGGAGAGAGGGCATCAGGGGTACGGATTGAGGGGGGGGCGCAGGGGGTACGTACCGTGGGCCCCACAGTTTTAGGGGACCCCGGCTGGAGTAGCTCTGTCCCAGCTCTGAAGCTCCCCCGTCCTGCCAGCAACAGCAGCAGCATTGTGCTACAGTCAGCACACGCTGCTGCGTGTTGGCAGGTCTGTGGTGTTGCAGGGAGGCAGCAGCCTCCCTGCTTTCTTCTGCCTGTGCGGGTGTGTAGGGGGGAGCGACCACCTCCTCTGGATTAGCCCATACTTGCCTACCTGACCCTGTCCATGAGGGAGAAAATGCTCTGTTCCTGGACTTTCCTGGTAATGTATGATTGCTATCACCTGTGGTCAGCTAGTTAATTGATAAGAAAGGAGTTTCACCACAGGTGATGGCAATCATACATTACCAGGAAAGTCCAGGAACAGAGCATTTTCTCCCTCATGGAGAGGGTCAGGTAGGCAAATATGGATTAGCCCTAGCTGAGGGACCAAAATTCCATAAAAAAAAAACCCGGAATTTGCATAAGGGGGCGTTCCCACGCGTCCCGCGATTAGGCCACGCCCCCAACCCCACAGCAGGCACAGCAATGAGATAGGGCTCCCCTGTCTCAAGTGCCCTGGGCCCCCCGGACTCATAATCCGCCCCTGGAGGCATGCCAGGAGCTCACAGAGCGCTGGGCATGCCCCCTCACTGACGAAAACGGGGACCCTCCCGTGAAGCCACGCCCCCTTTTCGTTGGCCACGCCCCTCCTTCTGCCTGAAGAAAGCTGGGAAGTATGCACCCCTGTCTGCCTGAAGAAAGCTGGGATGTATGCACCCCTGCCTGTGCCATGCCCATACTATCTGCTTCTGCTCCTAGTCTCCTATAGATTTGCCCAGATCTGTGACTCATTTGACTAACTCCGCCCAGTGTTGTGACTCCGCCCAGCGTTAGCAAATGAGTCACAAAGTCACAGATCTGGGCTATTATATAGGAGATTTATTTATGTGGATCACAAAAGCCAATTCCTTCTATTGCAGGTTATTGGTAACACTAATTACAATAGGATGGTGGTGCTGTTCGTGGTGTTACTAAACATTTAAATATAATACATTAGAAACTTTGTATATTGGTAAATAACCTTTATATTATTAAACATACATCCACTAAGAAACGATAGTCTGCTATTATCTGCGACTAAAGTAAAAGGAGAGTAATCCCTTGCGAGAGCAATACACTAGTAAAAGGGACCAGTCTTACAGTAAATTGATTCAAAAAAAGACCAAGAAATATGGGACGTTTATCCCAATAGAAAGGTGAAAAGAGAGACAATTGGACGTTTCTGATAGAGCTACGAACACAACATTTCCCCACTGAGTAGCTACACTGGTCAGGCAGCCAGTCGCTTTGTGAAAACACGTGTAAGGCTGTCACACTTTCATTCATTAATACACACAACACAAAATAGTTACTATATATAGTGTTTCATATTATGAAACGAAATCTAGCGCTAACCTATTATTTGAACCATAGACTACAACAAAAACATTACATTACACACAATGTAAGCTGACCGCAGCTTCAAATACCACTGCAGGGTACACGAATACCACACGAAACACAAAAGAAAAAGCATAACTGAAGTGCTGTCAATTATTACACATTTATCAATCTATTAAACAAATATATAATACACAATATAATAATCATATTGCTGGTGTTATTAGAACACTGTTTCCAGTTATAGAGATTTTTTATATTATATGTTTTAATAATATCTTACCACCACCAGCTGTGCGATTATTATACTGTGTTTTATATTATATGGTTGTTTAAAACAGAGGTTCTCAAACGCAGTCCTCAAGGCACCCCAACGGTCCAGGTTCTCGGTATATCCATGGCTCAGCATAGATGGTTGAATCAAATTGACTAAGGTGTTAATTAAGTCACCTGTGGACAAGCATGTATAAAATTAAAACCTGGACAGTTGGGGTGCCTTTAGGACCGCGTTTGAGAACCTCCATGTAGAAAGGCATCTAACATGTGTTACAGCTATTGGGACAAACCCAAAGCTCCAAACATTAAATTCAGGTACATTGTGTATACTCCGTATACTAAAACAGTGGAAGAGAAGGAGAACACGGACCTCAATGTTTTCCTACTGCATCATATAATCTGCTATCTTACTATCTGGATCATGGCCATCACTGCCTAGCTTACTTCCTGCCACCAGGCCACCTTCCGCTTGCTTGTACCTTATGTCACTTGTCTGTCTCCCTCTTCCCCTAGATTGTAAGCTCCTTAGAGCAGGGCCCTCTTCCCTCCTGTTCTCACGGCCTTTTTCTCTTGCACTTCAATTACATCTCTTTCCTACTCAGTGACTGTCTATACCTGCATTTCCTCCTGCTTGTGACTCTTCATCTCTACCAAGGGCTGCCTGTCCCCGTTATTATGACGATTACTCCTTTGCTTCCTGACATCTCAGCTGTATTGTGTACTGAGATCTGTGGTGCTAATTGTTACCCGTACTCTGGTATAAGTTTTCTGTGATGTTTAGTTCTGTTTACCCTGTGTTGTTCTAATGTGTGTTCATGTACGGCGCTGCGAAACACTTGTGGCGCCATATAAATAAATTGTAATAATAATAATATCTTTTGTATTAAGATTGGAATACATTTTATAATGCAGATCCAGATTCTTTGCTACAGGGAATGTAGAAGAAAATAAGAATTTACTTACCGATAATTCTATTTCTCATAGTCCGTAGTGGATGCTGGGGACTCCGTAAGGACCATGGGGAATAGCGGCTCCGCAGGAGACTGGGCACATCTAAAGAAAGCTTTAGGACTATCTGGTGTGCACTGGCTCCTCCCCCTATGACCCTCCTCCAAGCCTCAGTTAGGATACTGTGCCCGGACGAGCGTACACAATAAGGAAGGATTTTGAATCCCGGGTAAGACTCATACCAGCCACACCAATCACACCGTATAACCTGTGATCTGAACCCAGTTAACAGCATGATAACAGAGGAGCCTCTGAAAAGATGGCTCACAACAATAATAACCCGATTTTTGTAACAATAACTATGTACAAGTATTGCAGACAATCCGCACTTGGGATGGGCGCCCAGCATCCACTACGGACTATGAGAAATAGAATTATCGGTAAGTAAATTCTTATTTTCTCTAACGTCCTAAGTGGATGCTGGGGACTCCGTAAGGACCATGGGGATTATACCAAAGCTCCCAAACGGGCGGGAGAGTGCGGATGACTCTGCAGCACCAAATGAGAGAACTCCAGGTCCTCCTCAGCCAGGATATCAATTTTGTATAATTTTACAAACGTATTTGCTCCTGACCAAGTAGCTGCTCGGCAAAGTTGTAAAGCCGAGACCCCTCGGGCAGCCGCCCAAGATGAGCCCACCTTCCTTGTGGAGTGGGCATTTACAGATTTTTGGCTGTGGCAGGCCTGCCACAGAATGACCACTTTCCATGTGAGATATTTTAACTCCACAGATTTAAGTGGTTCAAACCAATGTGACTTTTGGAACCCAAAACTAAATTGAGATCCCAAAGTGCCACTGGAGGCACAAAAGGAGGCTGTATATGCAGTACCCCTTTTACAAACGTCTGAACTTCAGGGACTGAAGCTAGTTCTTTTTGGAAGAAAATTGACAGGGCCGAAATTTGAACCTTAATGGACCCCAATTTCAGGCCCATAGACACTCCTGTTTGCAGGAAATGTAGGAATCGACCCAGTTAAATTTCCACCGTCGGGCCTTACTGGCCTCGCACCACGCAACATATTTTCGCCAATTGCGGTGATAATGTTTTTGCGGTTACATCCTTCCTGGCTTTGATCAGGATAGGGATGACTTCATCCGGAATGCCTTTTTTCCTTCAGGATCCGGCGTTCAACCGCCATGCCGTCAAACGCAGCCGCGGTAAGTCTTGGAACAGACAGGGTCCTTGCTGGAGCAGGTCCCTTCTTAGAGGTAGAGGCCACGGATCCTCCGTGAGCATCTCTTGAAGTTCCGGTTACCAAATCCTTCTTGGCCAATCCGGAGCCACGAATATAGTGCTTACTCCTCTCCATCTTATCAATCTCAGTACCTTGGGTATGAGAGGCAGAGGAGGGAACACATACCCTGACTGGTACACCCACGGTGTTACCAGAGCGTCTACAGCTATTGCCTGAGGGTCCCTGGACCTGGCGCAATACCTGTCGAGTTTTTCCCAACGGTTTATAATCATGTGGAAGACTTCTGGGTGAAGTCCCCACTCTCCCGGGTGGAGGTCGTGCTGAGGAAGTCTGCTTCCCAGTTGTCCACTCCCGGAATGAATACTGCTGACAGTGCTATCACATGATTTTCCGCCCAGCGAAGAATCCTTGCAGCTTCTGCCATTGCCCTCCTGCTTCTTGTGCCACCCTGTCTGTTTACGTGGGTGACTGCCGTGATGTTGTCCGACTGGATCAACACCGGCTGACCTTGAAGCAGAGGTCTTGCTAAGCTTAGAGCATTGTAAATGTCCCTTAGCTTCAGGATATTTATGTGAAGTGATGTCTCCAGGCTTGACCATAAGTCCTGGATATTCCTTCCCTGTGTGACTGCTCCCCAGCCTCGCAGGCTGGCATCCGTGGTTACCAGGACCCAGTCCTGAATGCCGAATCTGCGGCCCTCTAGAAGATGAGCACTCTGCAACCACCACAGGAGGGACACCCTTGTCCTTGGTGACAGGGTTATCCGCTGATGCATCTGAAGATGCGACCCGGACCATTTGTCCAGCAGGTCCCACTGGAAAGTTCTTGCGTGGAATCTGCCGAATGGGATTGCTTCGTAGGAAGCCACCATTTTACCCAGAACCCTTGTGCATTGATGCACTGAGACTGGCTCGGTTTTAGGAGGTTCCTGACTAGCTCGGATAACTCCCTGGCTTTCTCCTCCGGGAGAAACACCTTTTTCTGGACTGTGTCCAGGATCATCCCTAGGAACAGAAGACAAGTCGTCGGAACCAGCTGCGATTTTGGAATATTGAGAATCCAACCGTGCTGCAGCAACACTACCTGAGATAGTGCTACACCGACCTCCAACTGTTCCCTGGATCTTACCCTTATCAGGGAATTGTCCAAGTAAGGGATAACTAAAATTCCCTTCCTTTGAAGGAATATCATCATTTCGGCCATTACCTTGGTAAAGACCCGGGGTGCCGTGGACCATCCATACGGCAGCGTCTGAACGGATAGTGACAGTTCTGTACCATAAACCTGAGGTACCCTTGGTGAGAAGGGTAAATTTTGACATGAAGGTAAGCATCCTTGATGTCCCGAGACATCATGTAGTCCCCTTCTTCCAGGTTCGCAATCACTGCTCTGAGTGACTCAATCTTGAATTTGAACCTCTGTATGTAAGTGTTAAAAGATTTTAGATTTAGAATCGGTCTCACCGAGCCGTCCGGCTTCGGTACCACAACAGTGTGGAATAATACCCCGTTCCCTGTTGCAGGAGGGGTATCTTGATCATCACCTGCTGGGAATACAGCTTGTGAATGGCTTCCAAAACTGTCTCCCTGTCAGAAGGAGACATCGGTAAAGCCGACTTTAGGAAACGGCGAGGGGGAGACGTCTCGAATTCTAATTTGTACCCCTGAGATATCACCTGAAGGATCCAGGGGTCTACTTGCGAGTGAGCCCACTGCGCGCTGAAATTCATTGAGACGGGCCCCCCACCGTGCCCGATTCTGCTTGTAAAGCCCCAGCGTATACTGAGGGCTTGGCAGAGGTGGGAGAGGGTTTCTGTTCCTGGGAACTGGCTGATTTCTGCAGCCTTTTTCCTCTCCCTCTGTCACGGGGCAGAAATGAGGAACCTTTTGCCCGCTTATCCACGAAAAGACTGCGCCTGATAATACGGCGTCTTCTCATGTTGAGAGGCGACCTGGGGTACAAACGTGGATTTCCCAGCTGTTGCCGTGGCCACCAGGTCTGAAAGACCGACCCCAAATAACTCCTCCCCTTAATAAGGCAATACTTCCAAATGCCGTTTGGAATACGCATCACCTGACCACTGACGTGTCCATAACCCTCTACTGGTAGAAATGGACAACGCACTTAGACTTGATGCCAGTCGGCAAATATTCCGCTGTGCATCACGCATATATAGAAATGCATCTTTCAAATGCTCTATAGGCAAAAATATACTGTCCCTATCTAGGGTATCAATATTTTCAGTCAGGGAATCCGACCACGCCAACCCAGCACTGCACATCCAGGCTGAGGCGATTGCTGGTCGCAGTATAACACCAGTATGTGTGTAAATACATTTTAGGATACCCTCCTGCTTTCTATCAGCAGGATCCTTAAGGGCGGCCATCTCAGGAGAGGATAGAGCCCTTACAAGCGTGTGAGCGCTTTATCCACCCTAGGGGGTGTTTCCCAACGCACCCTAACCTCTGGCGGGAAAGGATATAATGCCAATAACATTTTAGAAATTATCAGTTGTTATCGGGGGAAACCCACGCATCATCACACACCTTATTTAATTTCTCAGATTCAGGAAAACTACAGGTAGTTTTTCCTCACCGAACATAATACCCCTTTTTGGTGGTACTCGTATTATCAGAAATGTGTAAAACATTTTTCATTGCCTCAATCATGTAACGTGTGGCCCTACTGGAAGTCACATTTGTCTCTTCACCGTCGACACTGGAGTCAGTATCCGTGTCGGCGTCTATATCTGCCATCTGAGGTAACGGGCGCTTTAGAGCCCCTGACGGCCTATGAGACGTCTGGACAGGCACAAGCTGAGTAGCCGGCTGTCTCATGTCAACCACTGTCTTTTATACAGAGCTGACACTGTCACGTAATTTCTTCCAACAGTTCATCCACTCAGGTGTCGACCCCCTAGGGGGTGACATCACTATTACAGGCAATCTGCTCCGTCTCCACATCATTTTTCTCCTCATACATGTCGACACAAAAGTACCGACATACAGCACACACACAGGGAATGCTCTGATAGAGGACAGGACCCCACTAGCCCTTTGGGGAGACAGAGGGAGAGTTTGCCAGCACACACCAGAGCGCTATATATATACAGGGATAACCTTATATAAGTGTTTTTCCCCTTATAGCTGCTGTATAGTTAATACTGCGCCTAATTTGTGCCCCCCGCTCTTTTTTAACCCTTTCTGTAGTGTAGTGATTGCAGGGGAGAGCCAGGGAGCTTCCCTCCAACGGAGCTGTGAGGGAAAATGGCGCCAGTGTGCTGAGGAGATAAGGCCGCCGATAAGGGGGCGGAGCCTATCTCCCGTTTTTTTATGTATTTTGGCAGGGGTTAAATGCATCCATATAGCCCAGGAGCTATATGTGATGCATTTTTTGCCATCCAAGGTGTTTATTATTGCGTCTCAGGGCGCCCCCCCCCCCCCCCCCAGCGCCCTGCACCCTCAGTGACCGGAGTGTGAAGTGTGCTGAGAGCAATGGCGCACAGCTGCAGTGCTGTGCGCTACCTTGTTGAAGACAGGACGTCTTCTGCCGCCGATTTTCCGGACCTCTTCTGCCTTCTGGCTCTGTAAGGGGGCCGGCGGCGCGGCTCTGGGACCCATCCAAGCTGGGCCTGTGATCGTCCCTCTGGAGCTAATGTCCAGTAGCCTAAGAAGCCCAATCCACTCTGCACGCAGGTGAGTTCGCTTCTTCTCCCCTTAGTCCCTCGATGCAGTGAGCCTGTTGCCAGCAGGTCTCACTGAAAATAAAAAACCTAAACTAAAACTTTCACTAAGAAGCTCAGGAGAGCCCCTAGTGTGCACCCTTCTCGTTCGGGCACAGAGATCTAACTGAGGCTTGGAGGAGGGTCATAGGGGGAGGAGCCAGTGCACACCAGATAGTCCTAAAGCTTTCTTTAGATGTGCCCAGTCTCCTGCGGAGCCGCTATTCCCCATGGTCCTTACGGAGTCCCCAGCATCCACTTAGGACGTTAGAGAAACTTTATATTTAACGTTGAAAAGTTTGAAAAAAATTTGACCTGTTACAAAAACACTCTACTTTGTATGATTATTACCTGTGTAATGGGCTGAGCTGAGCTAATTCATTGTCACTTTAGTAACCACAGCAACTAACTGAAACAAGAGAACTAGGAAAGTGGAGATGACAGTGTAAGGCAGGTCACACAGGGTTAAATGTATAATGTAATAAGTGACTTTGCTGATGGAAATAAATACTAATTATTAGGAGTATGGAAAAATGAAATTGCAGATTCTGTAACTATGCATCTTTATACTTGAACTTTCTGACTTCTTACTAGAAAGACATAGCCTTTCCACTGCAGGAAAAATAATGCTATATTCGGTCTTTCGGCAGGATGTAATAGCGCCCAAGTCCGGCGGCTGTGTAGAATGCCGGCCGAACTCCGATGTTTTATTAAAGGGGCAATCGCTTACAAGGCAAAACTATTCCTTTTAAGTGATCGCCCCTTTAAAAAACGTCTGCGTTCAGCCGGCATCCCGCGCACCCGCCGGACTCGTGCTGCATTACATTCCGTCGTTTATTTAATTAACATGGAAATAAACTTATTCAAAGTTGCTTAGTGCAGCTGCCATATTTCTGAAAGTTCCTCTCACGTCCAAAGTCAGTAACGATCACCTGTTAGTAAACAGTGGAGGTAATAGTCTTACTAATACTGGGCATGAAGTGTTTTAGTGATGTTATTCAGTGCCTGAATGCATTCCTAAACTTTAGAATGTAAGCTCTCACGAGCAGGGCCCTCTTCCCTCATGTGCTTATCCTTTCTTACTTTAATAATCTTCAACTGCACCACATCCAGCAGTCTTCTGCCACCTGATACTTATCCCAGTGTTATCTGCTGATGTAGCTATGTTTATTTACCCTGTACTTGTCCTATACTGTCATCAACTGTAAGTTGCTGTTTTCCTGTTTGATTATTCATGTACTCTGTAATTGGGCGCTGCGGAACCCTTGTGGCGCCATATAAATAAAGGATAATAATAATAATAATAATAAACACTGGTTCAGCCTAAAAAGAGAGGGCTCCTGTGTGGCGGGTGCACGGCACATAAAATGCCCTCTATAAATGTTTTCTGTTGTAAAGCATTGCGTTATGAGTAATTATTTACTATTTCCACATTTTTGCCAAAATATGAGTATTAACATAAGTTTATTTTTAAATAATTTTCAGTGTATATACACTGCATATTCCTGTACTAGAACATACAAATATTCTTAGGGCGCTATCCAATTACCCATGAACACTGATCGCCCCGATAAGTCAGCAAAAGACACGGCTTATCAGGGAGTTTGCTTCACCTGCCTCAGGCGGGCGATACCAAATCCCAGAAAATAGCCCCGTTTTTGCATCCGTTTCTCATGAAAAGGTTTCACTGAACCTGTGTGTTTTCGTTAGAGAAAAAGTATTTTTTTACGGGTGATCTAATTGTATAGCCTGTAAAAAAATATTTGTGAAACATTAGATGTTTTACTGCATATAGGGGTATATTCAATTAAAGTCGGATCCATTCCGATATGCATTTGTCGGAATGGGTCTGACAAGGGCTATTCAATGAACGGCCAAACCTGAGATGATATGGCCGTTCTTGACCATCTCAATCAGACATTAAAAAAAGTCGGATTGAGATGAGGGAGCTGAGAGGAGGAGACGGGGGAAAGCAGCGGCTATATCAGTGTAGCACCGCAGCAGGAGGATGTGGAACTGCCACCAGAACTCACGGCAGCGTCCACCCGGTTCCAGCAAGCAGGACCTCGCTTGCTGGTGCCGGGCGGATGGTGCCCCATCCTCCTACTGCGCTGTAGCCGCTGCTCTCCCGTCTCCTCCTTTCAGCTCCCTCATCTCAATCCGACCTTTTTTAAAGTCGGATTGAGATGGTCAGAAAGGGGGCCAAAACCTGTCTGATTTAGCCCCACTTCCGACTTGTCGGATAATTTTGGGGTGTATTGAATAGGTCGGGACCCCTTCCGACCTAAAAATGTCGAAAACTGTCGTCTTTCAGACAGCCGGCAGCTTTCGACTGCAATTCAATATACCCCATAATTGGATACCACCTTAATCTTTAGAAAGGAAAGCAACAATTCTACTACAATAAAAACTATACATAATAAAAAAAGGAAGGACATAGTTGCAGGACTTTTGGCTCAATGCAAACATTAATTAGCAGTTTTCTCAAAAGAAATAAAGGAAAATCGACTTACAGTAATTTTGCTGAGGAGTTTCGCCATGTGTTTGATGATTTCACCATGATGTGACGGCTGGGTTTGTAGTAGTTTTTTAATGACGACCACACTTTCTGCAACAACGGCATCTGAAATTAAGAAACAACGCCAAGTTGAGATGTAACACCCAGGCAGTCTACAATGAGATATGACTGGAAATCACATTGCTGAGAATCAGAGAGAATATACAAATATAAATATTCTCCAACTCCAACCAGTTAATGTTTTCTATTTCACTATTTTTTTTTTTGCGCGTTAGCACACACAGACAGTGAAATTACATTAAAGCTTAAGAAAGGATCCAATCTGCCAGATCTCAGCCTCTCGCGTCAGGAGCTGGCTACATGGGTAAGTTCTATTAGACGTACGATTGCTTGTGATTCAAAATAAATGTTTATGGATGCCTGTGTGATAGGAACAAAAGGCTGCTGTGTAATGTTACTTATAATACATTATTGTATGGTAAAAAGAAAGGAGATAAGGCACCGATTACCAACCTATATACAGGAACGCAAATGTCACAACACGGGGTTATAGGAGTATAAAAATGTAGAAGTTATAGGGAAACTTTTGAAACAAGTTCTTAAAAAAAAAAAACACTTTGGTTAGAAGGAATAATCTACATTTACATGAAACAAAACTATAACTTTGATTTACCTTTGTTATTTTGATCTTGTTAGTTCAACATGTTACCTCTGTTATTAATTACACAGTATATTGGCAGGTCATTTAACACATGGGTTACAAGCAGACTTAGGGGTGTATTCTGTAAGTGTCGGAAGCTGCTGTCTTGTCAGAAAGACTGCAGCTTCCGACAGGTTTAGGTCAAAACGGGTTCAGACCTATTCAATGCTGGCAGCTTTTTTCCGACAAGTTGTGAATTTCCGACTTGTCGGAAACAACGTGGATTGTCGGAATCCACGTTGGCTGTCGGAAGTGTGGCCAAACCCGACAGGTTTTAGCCCCGTTTCAGACAATGTCAATTCGACTTTAAAAGAAAATTGGATTGCCATTGTCGGGAATGGGCCAAACCCGGCATTTAATACTGACCTGTCGGATCCTTTCCGTTGGAAAGGATCAGGCAGGTATTGAATATACCCCTTAATTGGGAACTACTGATACAAATTGAGGACAAAATGGGTTCAAAATTAAATACATAAAGACCTATCAAATAAGTCTGAAATCAATAAAACCATAGAATAAATGAAAAAAAATGAGCCGTGACAATCCAAATAGCCATAAGCTCATGAGAGTAACCTCCATCCCGCCTACTTATCTTGTTACTTCATATAACAGTGCACTTACAGCATTTCAGATCTGACTCAAACATCAAGCTTATATGGACAGGTAACCTAGGAAGTATTTACTATAAATAGCATAAATTGCAGAAATGTATATATATTTATGGTATTCTACTGTCACCTGGTGGAAGGGTACAACATCCCGGTACACTCATTTACAAACCAGACTGTTACACGCACAGCTATTTCTCTATTACAAGCTCATACGCAGATATCATTCATAAATCACCGATATCTACGCACTGAGATGTTACATCCAAAGGCTACTGTCCCCGGAATAGGTTGGCTATTATCAGTATAGAACTAGGACTTCTAACTGGAGAGAGATAACAGTACTTCCAATGTAAATTGTTGGCGTGTAGGCAGGATCACAATAGCTACGGGGGCCAATGGCTGCCAGGTCTGACCAACAATATCTAAAACCTAATTCTGAAACACCTAAACAAGCACGTTTACATTACACCCAGTATAGAGGTTTACAGAATGACGCACAACGACTGACTCTTACTTTGGAAGTCATGCAGTTAGCATTCAGGCTGTACAACAATTTTCCATATATTCTGTATAATCAAAAAACAAAACACATTTGTGCAACAAATAAAAACATTTTTCTTTTATCCATCTGCTGGATTGATGCAGAGGGAGCGCTGCAAAGCATCATTTCCCTACCAGCAGTGCCCTCTACAGGCAGCTTTTAAAAATGTTACAATTTATATATTGGGACTAGTGTATATACAGTATGTGTTACATGTCGTCTACTTTCAACTTTCATGCAATGTCATTTAATAATATACAATATTGTACCGAGAGTTCAGACTGCAATGTGGGGAACAAGACCGTAACATAGCACTCACATACCAAACATACTAAAAGCAAACTTTTTTAAAAATAGCTACACTTCTAGAATTATACCACCTGCCTACTAATGTATACACGTGACTACCAAGTATCCCTGATACATGCAAGTCCTCCCAGGTGTCTTTAAACGTCTTCATAAGCGTTCACTAAATAACCCCACTGACTTCTTTGGATATACATTTTATGCTTAACAATTACTGTATACATACTATAAATTAACTATAACCGTGTAACCTACACTTTGAATCGGTCTGCCAGACACCTGGGTAGTGAAATTAGCAGAGGTTTGAAATCCCCTATAAAACTAAACAAGAACATAACGCACAAGACCATCTAAATGATGGACTACACGTTTCCAGTCTCCCACTTACACAGGGACTACGTCTAACAATTATTTTTTAATCTCAGCTTGTATTCAGATTTACTGACATGGACTCTTCGGGTTCTAGAATACAACAAAGAAGTCCGAGTAAAATGTACAGAACCCACCCTATAATCATTGCTAGGAAATCTCAGTAACGCTTAGAGAGGGCCAATATCAGGATGCTACACACAGGACTTTTTGCACGGAAGACAGCTTGTACAATCTTCCTGTAGACAAATTCAATCACTTTACAATATTACAATTTAACTAGCAAGTACATATAAAAGTAGAATTAAAATACATATAGACCAGTGGTTCTCAAACTTTTTGGAATCACAGCGCCTTAGAGTATCAGAATGTTTTTCACGGCACCCCTAGGCCAAAAGTTTGTTATTGAGAAATTTTGAAAAAGTATTAAATTAAGTAAATTATGTTTATATGTCATCCTTAGATTCAGTTGTGTGGTGAGAAACAAGATTTGCTTCTGTTTGTCCACATATTTTATGATTGGCAGCCACAACGAGCACTAGTTTTGCCTATTACATGGACAATAAATAGTTTGAATTGGTCCTGGACCACCAACCTGAGGCACCCCAGCAAGTGTCCCGCGGCACCCCAGGGTGCTACGGCACACAATTTGAGAACCATTGATATAGACCATTGTGCGTATAGTATGTTGGATGGTTAACTCGAAATGCATGCTATAAAGGATCCAGTTCTCCCACTTGGACTGATCTACTGCTTACTTTAAATACGGTACAAATAGATTGTTTATATAATCCCATAGATTGTAAGGTTGCGAGCAGGGCCCTCCTACCACTAATACTGTTTGTTATTACTCAGTTTTGTCTTATCATTGTGTCCAGTTGTAAAGTGCAACGGAATTTGCTGCGCTATATAAGAAACGGTTAATAAAATAAATAATCCTCATCCATTCCAATACAATCACCCCACCACTACGCAAAAATCATATTTTTATATCCTTTGACGTCCACCCTGGATGACTTCTAAGTGTTTATACACTGGAAACCTCATCTCTAAATTCACTGGATTAGTCGCCAAGCCCCTTGGCAGCAGAATCGCTCACCGTTTTTTAAGCCATTATTGTACTAAGGAGTTTGAATATTTATTAATTTATTAACAGTTTCTTATATAGCGCAGCATATTCCATTGCGCTTTACAACTAGAACAACAGTAATAGGACAAAATTGGACAAAAACAGACAGAGGTAGGAAGGCCCTGCACGCAAGCTGAAGTGTCTGTAGCCCGGATCGCCATCCACAAAGCCCCTGTAAGTCACTGTCAAGTTATTACACTGGACTTATTTTGTTGTGAAACTAGCAATGCCCAAAAATGCATTTGTCCTATTCTGCAATGGGCTCTACAGATGTCCTTTACTGTATTCTGTCTCCGATTTGCTTTCAACATGTTTTGCAGATACTCTTTTAGCAAATACCTTAACAGGTGATAGAGTATTTTTGGCTTTGTGATAATTCATTCAACTGGTGTCCACAACTGTGACCCTTGTGCTACTATGGCAACAAATGCCTTAACACTCCAGCCAGTAAAAATATATAAGGACATTTTAGAACAGGTGAAGTATTGCTGTTAAAGAGGGGAAAAAAACAACAACCTTACATTTCTAAAACAAAACCAATAATAAAAAAAGAAAACCACACATTTAATAACAGATTCTTTTTTTATATTGATTTTTCTAGTAAATCTGTGTTTAGCCACACAACATGTATTTAGATCAGCTTTAATAATTTTGGAATTGCTAAAAAAAAACATTGCTGAAAATCAACCTTTATTAAATATCCACCTAAATGTATAGTATGTTCAGTGTAGCTTGGTACACCCAGTGCTCGCCAAGTGACGGCTACCCCTCCGCACAGGGCACAGAGAGAGAGAGCGCAGAGGGAAATCAGAAGCAATACAAATCCCAGCAATGGATGCAATAGTACGTTTGGAAGTCCTGGTAAGAACACCGTCTGAACTACCCCAACGTCTATACTGTACAAGGCCATATAGAATGATATTCTCCTAAATGTCCATTCCAGTACTCCAGCTACACGTCTATATTCTGATCTTTATTTACTAATTTGAAAAGTCAGGTTTTATTGATATGGATAAAGAATCTCATGTCCTATCACCTGGCTCAAAGTGTTTATAGTGCACAAGTAATTAATGTTCATTTCTTTCACATCTGAAGATATACTCCTGATGAAGTCTCGCCAAGAGACAAAAAGTGTTCGGTTTTTCTTACAATTGTGATCATTGATCTTACTAACAAGAAGTCGGGAGATGGAATTTTCTTTCAAAATACGGACACTATTATCATATTTCCCATGTGTACGATTTTATGCAAAATGGACTTTTAATAAATGGATGAAATTTGAACATATAGTATCTGTCTGAATGGACACAAAAAAATTGTATTGAATTTGAAGTGTATAACTACCAATTAAAATAAGAATTTACTCACCGGTAATTCTATTTCTCGTAGTCCGTAGTGGATGCTGGGAACTCCGTAAGGACCATGGGGAATAGCGGCTCCGCAGGAGACTGGGCACAACTAAGAAAGATTTAGGACTACCTGGTGTGCACTGGCTCCTCCCTCTATGCCCCTCCTCCAGACCTCAGTTAGGATACTGTGCCCGGAAGAGCTGACACAACAAGGGAAGGATTTTGGAATCCCGGGTAAGACTCATACCAGCCACACCAATCACACCGTATAACTCGTGATACTATACCCAGTTAACAGTATGAAAAATAACTGAGCCTCTCAACAGATGGCTCTAAACAATAACCCTTTAGTTAGGCAATAACTATATACAAGTGTTGCAGACAATCCGCACTTGGGATGGGCGCCAAGCATCCACTACGGACTACGAGAAAATAAGAATTTACTTACCGATAATTCTATTTCTCGGAGTCCGTAGTGGATGCTGGGGTTCCTGAAAGGACCATGGGGAATAGCGGCTCCGCAGGAGACAGGGCACAAAAGTAAAGCTTTCCGATCAGGTGGTGTGCACTGGCTCCTCCCCCTATGACCCTCCTCCAAGCCAGTTAGGTACTGTGCCCGGACGAGCGTACACAATAAGGGAGGAATTTTGAATCCCGGGTAAGACTCATACCAGCCACACCAATCACACCGTACAACTTGTGATCAAAACCAGTTAACAGTATGATAACAGAGGAGCCTCTGAAAGATGGCTTCTTAACAATAACCCGAATTAGTTAACAATAACTATGTACAATTATTGCAGATAATCCGCACTTGGGATGGGCGCCCAGCATCCACTACGGACTCCGAGAAATAGAATTATCGGTAAGTAAATTCTTATTTTCTCTATCGTCCTAGTGGATGCTGGGGTTCCTGAAAGGACCATGGGGATTATACCAAAGCTCCCAAACGGGCGGGAGAGTGCGGATGACTCTGCAGCACCGAATGAGAGAACTCCAGGTCCTCCTTAGCCAGAGTATCAAATTTGTAAAATTTTACAAACGTGTTCTCCCCTGACCACGTAGCTGCTCGGCAAAGTTGTAATGCCGAGACCCCTCGGGCAGCCGCCCAAGATGAGCCCACCTTCCTTGTGGAGTGGGCCTTTACAGATTTAGGCTGTGGCAGGCCTGCCACAGAATGTGCAAGTTGGATTGTGCTACAGATCCAACGAGCAATCGTCTGCTTAGACGCAGGAGCACCCATCTTGTTGGGTGCATACAATATAAACAACGAGTCAGATTTTCTGACTCCAGCTGTCCTTGCAATATATATTTTTAATGCTCTGACAACGTCCAGTAACTTGGAGTCCTCCAAGTCACTTGTAGCCGCAGGCACTACAATAGGCTGGTTCAGATGAAATGCTGACACCACCTTAGGGAGAAAATGCGGACGAGTCCGCAGTTCTGCCCTGTCCGAATGGAAAATCAGATATGGGCTTTTGTAAGATAAAGCTGCCAGTTCTGACACTCTCCTGGCCGAAGCCAGGGCTAGTAACATGGTCACTTTCCATGTGAGATATTTTAAATCCACCTTTTTTAGTGGTTCAAACCAATGAGATTTTAGAAATTCCAAAACCACATTGAGATCCCACGGTGCCACTGGAGGCACCACAGGAGGCTGTATATGCAGCACTCCCTTAACAAAAGTCTGGACTTCAGGAACTGAAGCCAATTCTTTTTGAAAGAAAATCGACAGGGCCGAAATTTGAACCTTAATAGATCCCAATTTGAGACCCATAGACAATCCTGATTGCAGGAAATGTAGGAATCGACCCAGTTGAAATTCCTCCGTCGGAGCACTCCGATCCTCGCACCACGCAACATATCTTCGCCAAATGCGGTGATAGTGTTGCACGGTTACTTCCTTCCTTGCTTTAATCAAAGTAGGAATGACTTCTTCCGGCATGCCTTTTTCCTTTAGGATCCGGCGTTCAACCGCCATGCCGTCAAACGCAGCCGCGGTAAGTCTTGAAACAGACAGGGACCCTGCTGAAGCAAGTCCCTCCTTAGAGGTAGAGGCCACGGATCTTCCGTGATCATCTCTTGAAGTTCCGGGTACCAAGTCCTTCTTGGCCAATCCGGAACCACTAGTATCGTTCTTACGCCTCTTTGCCGTATAATTCTCAATACTTTTGGTATGAGAGGCAGAGGAGGAAACACATACACCGACTGGTACACCCAAGGCGTTACCAGCGCGTCCACAGCTATTGCCTGCGGATCTCTTGACCTGGCGCAATACCTGTCCAGTTTTTTGTTGAGGCGAGACGCCATCATGTCCACCATTGGTCTTTCCCAACGGGTTACCAGCATGTGGAAGACTTCCGGATGAAGTCCCCACTCTCCCGGGTGAAGGTCGTGTCTGCTGAGGAAGTCTGCTTCCCAGTTGTCCACTCCCGGGATGAACACTGCTGACAGTGCTATCACATGATTCTCTGCCCAGCGAAGAATCCTTGCAGCTTCTGCCATTGCACTCCTGCTTCTTGTGCCGCCCTGTCTGTTCACATGGGCGACTGCCGTGATGTTGTCCGACTGGATCAACACCGGTTTTCCTTGAAGCAGAGGTTCTGCCTGGCTTAGAGCATTGTAGATTGCTCTTAGTTCCAGAATGTTTATGTGAAGAGACGTTTCCAGGCTCGTCCACACTCCCTGGAAGTTTCTTCCTTGTGTGACTGCTCCCCAGCCTCTCAGGCTGGCGTCCGTGGTCACCAGGATCCAATCCTGTATGCCGAATCTGCGGCCCTCCAATAGATGAGCACTCTGCAACCACCACAGAAGAGATACCCTTGTCCTTGGAGACAGGGTTATCCGCTGGTGCATCTGAAGATGCGACCCTGACCATTTGTCTAACAGATCCCTCTGGAAAATTCGTGCATGGAATCTGCCGAATGGAATTGCTTCGTAAGAAGCCACCATTTTTCCCAGGACTCTTGTGCATTGATGTACAGACACCTTTCCTGGTTTTAGGAGGTTCCTGACAAGCTCGGACAACTCCTTGGCTTTTTCCTCCGGGAGAAAAACCTTTTTCTGAACCGTGTCCAGAATCATCCCTAGGAACAGCAGACGAGTTGTCGGCATTAACTGGGATTTTGGAATATTCAGAATCCAGCCGTGCTGTTTTAGCACTTCTTGAGACAGTGCTAATCCCCTCTCTAGCTGTTCTCTGGACCTTGCCCTTATTAGGAGATCGTCCAAGTATGGGATAATTAATACGCCTTTTCTTCGAAGAAGAATCATCATCTCGGCCATTACCTTTGTAAAGACCCGAGGTGCCGTGGACAATCCGAACGGCAGCGTCTGAAACTGATAGTGACAGTTTTGTACAACGAACCTGAGGTACCCCTGGTGTGAGGGGTAAATTGGAACGTGGAGGTACGCATCCTTGATGTCCAAGGACACCATAAAGTCCCCTTCTTCCAGGTTCGCTATCACTGCTCTGAGTGACTCCATTTTGAACTTGAACTTCTTTATGTACAGGTTCAAGGACTTCAGATTTAGAATAGGTCTTACCGAGCCGTCCGGCTTCGGTACCACAAATAGAGTGGAATAATACCCCTTTCCCTGTTGTAGAAGAGGTACCTTGACTATCACCTGCTGAGAGTACAGCTTGTGAATGGCTTCCAAAACCGTCTCCCTTTCGGAGGGGGACGTTGGTAAAGCAGACTTCAGGAAACGGCGAGGCGGATCTGTCTCTAGTTCCAACCTGTACCCCTGAGATATTATCTGCAGGATCCAGGGATCTACCTGCGAGTGAGCCCACTGCGCGCTGAAATGCTTGAGACGACCGCCCACCGCCCCCGAGTCCGCTTGAGAAGCCCCAGCGTCATGCTGAGGCTTTTGTAGAAGCGGGGGAGGGCTTCTGTTCCTGGGAAGGAGCTGCCTGTTGGTGTCTCTTCCCCCTTCCTCTGCCTCGTGGCAGATATGAATATCCCTTTGCTCTCTTGTTTTTAAAGGAACGAAAGGACTGCGGTTGAAAAGTCGGTGTCTTTTTCTGTTGGGGAGTAGCTTGAGGTAAAAAGGTGGATTTCCCGGCTGTAGCCGTGGCCACCAAATCTGATAGACCGACTCCAAATAACTCCTCCCCTTTATACGGCAAAACTTCCATATGCCGTTTTGAGTCCGCATCGCCTGACCACTGTCGCGTCCATAAACTTCTTCTGGCCGAAATGGACATAGCACTTACCCGTGATGCCAGTGTGCAGATATCCCTCTGTGCATCACGCATATAAAGAAATGCATCCTTTATTTGCTCTAAGGACAGTAAAACATTGTCCCTATCCAGGGTATCAATATTTTCAATCAGGGACTCTGACCAAACTACTCCAGCACTGCACATCCAGGCTGACGCTATAGCTGGTCGTAGTATAACACCTGTATGTGTGTATATACTTTTTTGGATATTTTCCATCCTCCTATCTGTTGGATCTTTAAGTGCGGCCGTCTCAGGAGAGGGTAACGCCACTTGTTTAGATAAGCGTGTGAGCGCCTTATCCACCCTAGGAGGTGTTTCCCAGCGCGCCCTAACCTCTGACGGGAAAGGGTATAAAGCTAATAACTTCTTTGAAATTAGCATCTTTTTATCGGGGGCAACCCACGCTTCATCACATACATCATTTAGTTCTTCTGATTCAGGAAAAACTATAGGTAGTTTTTTCACACCCCACATAATACCCTGTTTAGTGGTACCAGTAGTATCAGCTAAATGTAACGCCTCCTTCATTGCCAAAATCATATAACGTGTGGCCCTACTGGAAAATACGGTTGATTCGTCACCGTCGCCACTGGAATCAGTGCCTGTGTCTGGGTCTGTGTCGACCGACTGAGGCAAAGGGCGTTTTACAGCCCCTGACGGTGTTTGAGGCGCCTGGACAGGCACTAACTGATTGTCCGGCCGTCTCATGTCGACAAACGACTGCTTTAGCGTGTTGACACTATCCCGTAATTCCATAAATAAAGGCATCCATTCTGGTGTCGACCCCCTAGGAGGTGACATCCCCATATTTGGCAATTGCTCCGCCTCCACACCAATATCGTCCTCATACATGTCGACACACACGTACCGACACACAGCAGACACACAGGGAATGCTCTTAACGAAGACAGGACCCCACTAGCCCTTTGGGGAGACAGAGGGAGAGTTTGCCAGCACACACCAAAAGCGCTATATATGACAGGGATAGCCTTATAATAAGTGCTCCCTGTATAGCTGCTTTTATAATATAATTTTTGCCACTATTTTGCCCCCCCTCTCTTGTTTTACCCTGTTTCTGTAGTGCAGTGCAGGGGAGAGACCTGGGAGCCGTCCTGACCAGCGGAGCTGTGTAAGGAAAATGGCGCTGTGTGCTGAGGAGATAGGCCCCGCCCCTTTTCCGGCGGGCTCGTCTCCCGCTCTTTAGTGTATTCTGGCAGGGGTTAAATATCTCCATATAGCCCCGGAGGCTATATGTGAGGTATTTTTTTAGCCAAATAGGTTTTCATTTGCCTCCCAGGGCGCTCCCCTCCCAGCGCCCTGCACCCTCAGTGACTGCCGTGTGAAGTGTGCTGAGAGGAAAATGGCGCACAGCTGCAGTGCTGTGCGCTACCTTTAGAAGACTGAGGAGTCTTCTGCCGCCGATTCTGGACCTCTTCATGTTTCAGCATCTGCAAGGGGGCCGGCGGCGAGGCTCCGGTGACCATCCAGGCTGTACCTGTGATCGTCCCTCTGGAGCTGATGTCCAGTAGCCAAGAAGCCAATCCATCCTGCACGCAGGTGAGTTCACTTCTTCTCCCCTAAGTCCCTCGTTGCAGTGATCCTGTTGCCAGCAGGACTCACTGTAAAATAAAAAACCTAAGCTAAACTTTCTCTAAGCAGCTCTTTAGGAGAGCCACCTAGATTGCACCCTTCTCGGCCGGGCACAAAAATCTAACTGGCTTGGAGGAGGGTCATAGGGGGAGGAGCCAGTGCACACCACCTGATCGGAAAGCTTTACTTTTGTGCCCTGTCTCCTGCGGAGCCGCTATTCCCCATGGTCCTTTCAGGAACCCCAGCATCCACTAGGACGATAGAGAAATAGAATTACCGGTGAGTAAATTCTTATTTTCTCTGACGTCCTAGTGGATGCTGGGAACTCCGTAAGGACCATGGGGATTATACCAAAGCTCCCAAACGGGCGGGAGAGTGCGGATGACTCTGCAGCACCGAATGAGCAAAAGCAAGGTCCTCCTTAGCCAGGGTATCAAACTTGTAGAACTTGGCAAACGTGTTTGAACCCGACCAAGTAGCAGCTCGGCAAAGTTGTAAAGCCGAGACCCCTCGGGCAGCCGCCCAAGAAGAGCCCACCTTCCTCGTGGAATGGGCTTTTACAGATTTAGGATGCGGCAGTCCAGCCGCAGAATGTGCAAGTTGAATCGTACTACAGATCCAGCGAGCAATAGACTGCTTTGAAGCAGGAGCACCCAGCTTGTTGGGCGCATACAGGATAAATAGAGAGTCAGTTTTCCTGACTCCAGCCGTCCTGGAAACATAGATTTTCAGGGCCCTGACTACGTCCAGCAACTTGGAATCCTCCAAGTCCTTAGTAACCGCAGGCACCACAATAGGTTGGTTCAAATGAAAAGCTGATACCACCTTAGGAAGAAATTGGGGACGAGTCCTCAATTCCGCCCTATCTATTTGGAAAATCAGATAAGGGCTTTTACATGACAAAGCCGCCAATTCTGACACACGCCTGGCCGAAGCCAAGGCCAACAACTTGACCACTTTCCACGTGAGATATTTCAGTTCCACGGTTTTAAGTGGCTCAAACCAATGTGACTTAAGGAAATCCAACACCACGTTGAGATCCCAAGGTGCCACTGGAGGCACAAAAGGGGGCTGAATATGCAGCACTCCTTTAACAAACGTCTGAACTTCAGGAGGTGAAGCCAGTTCTTTTTGGAAGAAAATCGACAGAGCCGAAATCTGGACCTTAATGGAACCTAATTTGAGGCCCATAGTCACCCCTGACTGTAGGAAGTGCAGAAATTGACCCAGCTGAAATTCCTCCCTTCTGGCCTCACACCACGCAACTTATTTTCGCCATATGCGGTGATAATGGTTTGCGGTCACCTCCTTCCTAGCTTTAATCAGCTTAGGGATGACTTCCTCCGGAATGCCCTTTTCCTTCAGGATCCGGCGTTCAACCGCCATGCCGTCAAACGCAGTCGCGGTAAGTCTTGGAACAGACAGGGTCCCTGCTGCAGCAGGTCCTGTCAGAGCGGCAGAGGCCATGGGTCCTCTGAGATCATTTCTTGAAGTTCTGGGTACCAAGCTCTTCTTGGCCAATCCGGAACCACAAGTATAGTTCTTACTCCTCTCCTTCTTATTATTCTCAGTACCTTGGGTATGAGAGTCAGAGGAGGGAACACATAAACCGACTGGTACACCCACGGTGTCACTAGAGCGTCCGCAGCTATCGCCTGAGGGTCCCTTGACCTGGCACAATATCTTTTTAGCTTTTTGTTGAGGCGGGACGCTATCGATGGCCACCTGTGGCCTTTCCCAACGGTGTACCATCATTTGGAAGACTTCTGGATGAAGTCCCCACTCTCCCGGGTGGAGGTCGTGCCTGCTGAGGAAGTCTGCTTCCCAGTTGTCCACTCCCGGAATGAACACTGCCGACAGTGCTAACACATGATTTTCCGCCCATCGGAGAATTTTTGTGGCTTCTGCCATCGCCATCCTGCTTCTTGTGCCGCCCTGGCGGTTTACATGGGCGACCGCCGTGATGTTGTCTGACTGGATCAGCACCGGCTGGTGTTGAAGCAGGGGTCTTGCCTGACTTAGGGCATTGTAAATGGCCCTTAGTTACAGAATATTTATGTGTAGGGAAGTCTCCTGACTTGTCCATAGTCCTTGGAAGTTTCTTCCCTGTGTGACTGCCTCCCAATCTCGAAGGCTGGCATCCGTGGTCACCAGGATCCAGTCCTGTATGCCAAATCTGCGGCCCTCTAGAAGATGAGCACTCTGCAGCCACCACAGTAGCGACACCCTGGCCCTTGGAGACAGGGTTATCAGCCGATGCATCTGAAGATGCGACCCGGACCACTTGTCCAACAGATCCCACTGAAAGATCCTTGCATGGAACCTTCCGAATGGAATTGCTTCGTAAGAAGCCACCATCTTTCCCAGGACTCGCGTGCAGTGGTGCACCGACACCTGTTTTGGTTTTAGGAGGTCTCTGACTAGAGACGATAACTCCTTGGCCTTCTCCTCCGGGAGAAACACTTTTTTCTGTTCTGTGTCCAGAACCATCCCCAGGAACAGTAGACGCGTTGTAGGAACCAGCTGCGACTTTGGAATATTCAGGATCCAGCCGTGCTGCTGTAGCACTTCCCGAGCTAGTGCTACTCCGATCAACAACTGTTCCCTGGACCTCGCCTTTATACGGAGATCGTCCAAGTACGGGATAATTAAAACTCCCTTTTTCCGAAGGAGTATCATCATTTCGGCCATTACCTTGGTAAATACCCTCGGTGCCGTGGACAGACCAAACGGCAACGTCTGGAATTGGTAATGACAGTCCTGTACCACAAATCTGAGGTACTCCTGGTGAGGAGGGTAAATGGGGACATGCAGGTAAGCATCCTTGATGTCCAGTGACACCATGGAATCCCCCTCGTCCAAGCTTGCAATCACCGCTCTGAGCGATTCCATCTTGAACCTTCTTATATAAGTGTTCAAAGATTTTACATTTAAAATGGGTCTCACCGAACCGTCCGGTTTCGGTACCACAAACATTGTGGAATAGTAACCCCGTCCTTGTTGAAGGAGGGGTACCTTGATTATCACCTGCTGAGAATACACCTTGTGAATCGCCTCCAGCACTGCCTCCCTGTCCGGGGGAGCTGTCGGCAAGGCAGATTTGAGGAAACGGCGAGGGGGAGACGTCTCGAATTCCAGCTTGTACCCCTGAGATACTACCTGTAGAATCCAGGGATCCACCCGTGAACGAGCCCACTGGTCACTGAAGTTCTTGAGACGGGCCCCCACCGTACCTGGCTCCGCCTGTGGAGCCCCAGCGTCATGCGGTGGACTTAGAGGAAGCGGGGGAGGAATTTTGTTCCTGGGAACTGGCTGTATGTTGCAGCTTTTTCCCTCTACCTCTGCCTCTGGCCAGAAAGGACGCGCCTCTAACCCGCTTGCCTTTCTGGGGCCGAAAGGACTGTACCTGATAATACGGTACTTTCTTTGGCTGTGAGGGAACATGGGGTAAAAATGCTGACTTCCCAGCTGTTGCTGTGGAAACGAGGTCCGAGAGACCATCCCCAAACAACTCCTCACCCTTGTAAGGCAAAACTTCCATGTGCCTTTTAGAATCTGCATCTCCTGTCCATTGCCGAGTCCACAATCCTCTCCTGGCAGAAATGGACATTGCGTTTATTTTAGATGCCAGCCGGCAAATATCCCTCTGTGCATCTCTCATGTATAAGACAGCGTCTTTAATATGCTCTACGGTTAGCAATATAGTGTCCCTGTCTAGGGTATCAATGTTTTCCGACAGGGAATCTGACCACGCAGCTGCAGCACTGCACATCCATGCTGAAGCAATAGCCGGTCTCAGTATAATTCCTGAGTGTGTATATACAGACTTCAGGATAGCCTCCTGCTTCCTATCAGCAGGTTCCTTTAGGGCGGCCGTGTCCGGAGACGGTAGTGCCACCTTCTCTGACAGGCGTGTGAGCGCTTTATCCACCTTAGGGGATGTCTCCCAACGTGACCTATCCTCTGGCGGGAAAGGGTACGCCATTAGTAACTTTTTAGAAATTACCAGTTTCTTATCGGGGGAAGCCCACGCTTCTTCACATACTTCATTTAATTCATCCGAAGGGGGAAAAACCACTGGTAGTTTTTTCTCCCCAAACATAATACCCTTTTTTGTGGTACCTGGGGTAATATCAGAAATGTGCAACACATTTTTCATTGCCGTAATCATGTAACGGGTGGCTCTATTGGAATGTACACTAGTCTCATCATCGTCGACACTGGAGTCAGTATCCGTGTCGACATCTGTGTCTGCCATCTGAGGTAGCGGGCGTTTTAGAGCCCCTGATGGCTTTTGAGACGCCTGGGCAGGCACGAGCTGAGAAGTCGGCTGTCCCACATCTGTTATGTCGTCAAACCTTTTATGTAAGGAGTTGACACTGTCACGTAATTCCTTCCACATGTCCATCCATTCAGATGTCGACCCCGCAGGGGGTGACATCACATTTATCGGCACCTGCTCCGCCTCCACATAAGCCTCCTCATCAAACATGTCTACACAGCCGTACCGACACACCGCACACACACAGGGAATGCTCTGACTGAGGACAGGACCCCACAAAGTCCTTTGGGGAGACAGAGAGAGAGTATGCCAGCACAAACCAGAGTGCTATATAATGCAGGGATTCACACTACACACAGTGATTTTTCCCCTATAGCTGCCAATATTACACAGATTGCGCCTAAATTTAGTGCCCCTCCTCTCTTTTTTACCCTATGGAGTCTGGAAACTGCAGGGGAGAGCCTGGGGAGCGTCCTTCCAGTGGAGCGGTGAGGGAAAATAGCGCCAGTGTGCTGAGGGAGATAGCTCCGCCCCCTTTTCTGCGGACTTCTCCCGCTTTTTTATGGAAGTTATGGCAGGGGATTTTACACATATATAGTCTTAATGACTATATTATGTGGTAATTTGCCAAGTAAGGTACTCTTATTGCAGCCCAGGGCGCCCCCCCCCCCCCCCCCAGCGCCCTGCACCCATCAGTGACCGGAGTGTGTGGTGTGCATGGGGAGCAATGGCGCACAGCTGCAGTGCTGTGCGCTACCTTAATGAAGACCGAAGTCTTCTGCCGCCGATTTCCAGGAACGTCTTCTTGCTTCTGGCTCTGCAAGGGGGATGGCGGCGCGGCTCCGGGACCGGACGACCGAGGCTGGGCCTGTGTTCGTTCCCTCTGGAGCTAATGGTGTCCAGTAGCCTAAGAAGCCCAAGCTAGCTGCAAGCAGGTAGGTTCGCTTCTTCGTCCCTCGTAGCAGTGAGTCTGTTGCCAGCAGATCTCACTGAAAATAAAAAACCTAATTTATACTTTCTTTTCTAGAAGCTCAGGAGAGCCCCTAGTGTGCATCCAGCTCGGCCGGGCACAAAATTCTAACTGAGGTCTGGAGGAGGGGCATAGAGGGAGGAGCCAGTGCACACCAGGTAGTCCTAAATCTTTCTTAGTTGTGCCCAGTCTCCTGCGGAGCCGCTATTCCCCATGGTCCTTACGGAGTTCCCAGCATCCACTAGGACGTCAGAGAAAAGTAAATCCAGTTATACCTGTGACATTGGGGCACTTACTCACTATTGTTGTGTGTGTGTGTGTGTGTGTGTGTGTGTGTGTGTGTGTGTGTGTGTGTGTGTGTGTGTGTGTGTGTGTGTGTGTGTGCGCGCGCATATGAAAATTAGACCCATAGCAGCATTCAGACGGGGGGGCTAACCTTCGGAATCGGGTTGTTAAAACTGACATTTCAGGAATGGGTGGTCCCGTTGTTCCAAATGTCCAGTTCAAACCCCCCGGATGTTATCGCTGCCCGAAGTGTGCCACATGTAGACACATGGTTGAATGCAAAGAGTTTAAACATCCACACCGGGAGTTAACGTTTACAATCAGGCAGGCGATTACCTGCAGCACCCCGTATGTAGTGTACGCCATTGTATGTCCATGTGGTCTGTATTATATTGGGCAGACCACACATAAGTTTAGTGAGCGCATGGCGGCTCTTCGTTCAGCCATCAACTTAATTTTGGAGGGAAAACCTGTGGACCAGCCAGTAGCCCGACACTTTAAAATGGCTGGACATACTTTAAATTCTCTGAGGTATTTTGGCATTGAACACGTGCCAGTAACATTGAGGGGAGGTAACAGGGCCAAAGTTTTGTTAGAGAAGGATACCCGGTGGATCATGAGGCTGGATACCTTCTGGCCCCGGGGTCTCAATGACAAGATTAACTGGAATGTGTTCTGTTAAAACCTATTCCCTAGAACTTAATATGTATTGAGTCTTTCCCTGTATAAGCACTTTACAGGGTATGACAGGCAATTTGTGAGGGTAGGGTAATCCTGGGATTAGTGTATTAGTGTCCTGTAGGAGAGCTCGTTGATCCCTCTGCTATTTTCTACATCCAGGGGGGAGGTCGTATTCTTGTATGGTTGCATTTTTGTACTTATGCATCTCTATGTATGTAGATTTGTCTCTCTGCAACACATATTTTATGTTTAGCTCAATGTTTCTTGTTGACATTTATTGTGTGTTTGTTTTGTAGGAGGAGCACCGACTGCCTGTCCCCACACTGTTCCTGACTGACGAGGAAGCGGCTGCAGGACCCCGTGGATATGCGGCTGAGACTAGGTGAAACGCAAGCAGCGGATCACCGTGGTTATAGTGACGCGATGGGCGGAAGTGACCTGGCGGCCGATGCGTATATAGGAGGGTAAGTGTTCCATGTGTGTTTGTCATGTTTGCTGTATTGGGCCTGAGGAAGGGGCAGATGCCCTGAAACGGCTGTTGCCCATCAATACAAGTTCATTGTCTTACTATTATTACCTCCAGTGTCGTTCGTTATATATATACATACACACACACACGCACATATATATATATATGTATATATACATACACACACACACACACACACACATATACACACACACATATATATATATATATATATATATATACATATACATATACATACATACACACACACACATACATACATACATACATACATACATACACAGATGCTCCTCAGTTACCATCCTACCTGTTTAGTGATTGAACAGACTTACGACTAGCTGGTACATAATTTCTATCATTTTCTGTTCTGTATTTTTATGAATTTTTATGTTCTGCAATACTGTATAGTATGTAAGAGTTATGAAAAGTACATCAAAGTTATCAAGTTGGAGTTTCCTTTAGACCTTTTCTTTATTCAGAATAAAAACGATTACCTGTATTAAGTATGTGGCTCCTCGTTTAACGACCAGTTCATTTAGCGACCTAGTCGTAGGAACGGAACTTGGTTGTTAAGTGAGGAGCATCTGTATATATAAAAAAATGTAAATATATAGCACTATGCAACAAGTAAATCATATACCTGCTGGTTTCCTACAGCTAAGATATGCAGGCGCACAAAGTTCCCAGTACCATAAAGATTACCGATGGGGTACGTACTGGTTCCAGGATCTGCTGTCTCTGTGCATTAGAGGTACTGCTTTTTCTGTAGAGCAGAATATGCTATTTAAGTATTGTAAAGACTACTAATGCAAGAGAACCTTCATTTAGGTGTAACACAGCGGGGTACTTGATTTACATACGTTGGGCTGGATGTAATGACGCTTGAGATCGGAAGCCGTGCAGGATGCTGGACAAACTAGTTTTTTTAAGGAGCAATCACTTACAAGGCAAATCCATGCCTTGTGATTGCTCATTTAAAAAACGTCCGAGTTCGGTCGTCATCTCGCGCAGCCGCCAAACTTGGGTGGCATTACATCTGGCCCGTTATCTATTTGAGGCATGATTAGATAGAACCAAAATGCTTATGAAAAGGATATAAATCATAGGGGTCAATACTATTAGGCACGAGTTGGTTTGCGGTGCAAATAACCACACTTACAGTCCTTCCACCTGGGGTGAGATCGGCCTGCTGCAATGGCTACTTGCCCATCGCACCTAATAGGACTTACCCCTAAGTTATTAATCTCCCACCCCCGGAAAAATAAATGAAGACAAATAGGTAGAAACCCAGAAAGATTTAATGTGACTTAAGTTATTCAAATGGGTTGGGAATGGGAATCCCAGCGGTCACAATATCGACTCCAGGATCCTTGCCGCCAGAATGCTGGCAGTGGTGCGAGCGCTAGAAAGCCCCTTGCGGGCTCGGTGGCTCGCTGCACTAGCCACAGGATCTATTCCCACTCTATGGGTGTTGTGGACACCCACAGAGTGAGAATAGCCCCGGCACAGCTCTCGGTGTTCGGGATCCTGGCGTAGGTATTCTGGCCGCCAGGATCCCGATCGCCAGGATATTAACTACATCCCAACTTCAGACATTCCAAAGCCAAATAAACTGCTGTATAAGACTGAAATAGATGCATTATAGACTAAATTCCAGCTACAAAGCGGACTGTTCTTTTAGTGGCACTTATCTCAATGCTTTAAAAATAAATGGAACAAAACATTCCAGATTTATAGGGAAAGTAAAATACCGTTAACAATCTAACTTTTGTGATAATGTGTGTTTCTCCCTCTACGAAGACCAAAAGACCGAATGTATTATTTATTATTTATTTATTACCAGTTATTTATATAGCGCACACATATTCTGCAGCGCTTTACAGAGAATATTTGGCCATTCACATCAGTCCCTGCCCCAGTGGAGCTTACACTCTATATTCCCTACCACATGTACACGCAGACACATTCACTAGGGTTAATTTTTGATGGGAGCCAGTTAACCTACCAGTATATTTTTGGATTGCGGGAGGAAACCGGAGAACCCGGAGGAAACCCACGCAAGTACGGGGAGAATATACAAACTCCACACAGTTAGAGCCATGGTGGGAATCAAACCCATGACCTCAGTGCTGTGAGGCAGTAATGCTAACCATTACACCATCCGTGCTGCCCTGTTTTGAAATTAGTGTCTAAGCGATTTTGGATGTTCTAATGACAAGAGCACACAGCTTATATGTAGAAAACGTGTTGTTGGGGGTTTTCTTTTGTTTATGTAATGTATCTGTTTTAACAATGCAAAATGAAAAATTTAATAAAAAGTTAATGAATGAATTAAATAAATAAATGGAACAAACTTTGATAGGTGCAAAAAAATGACAACACAGAAAAAGCAATTGGGATGTATGACATGCCGAATGGAAACGTCTTTAGAAGGAAAAAGATGGATTATCTTACCATCTCTGTTTGACAATAAGTATACAAGGCCATTAAGACACGTGTCAGTCACAGCAGAGATGTTGGTCGCACATCTTCCTATTGCTTGGATTGTGACTGCAGCAAACTGTTTGTCCTGGCTTTTTACATAGGTCTAAAAATAAACAAAATTATGCACGTTAGAAGAGGACTTTAAAATTGCATTACAGACTTGGGCAGCTCAGTGACAAGTGAATTCACATGGTAATGAAGTATCAATCTTCTTATTCATTCCCTTTTCTACAATTTCATTTACCAGAGTAGGAATGTGCGAATCCGTAGCACCATTCTCCCCTCAGGGGACCTCCTGGCTGCTGCAATATTTACTTTCTCGCATCCAATGCAGCGGCCAGTACTGACATACTACAGCGGCTATTCTCACACACCAGTGCCAGTGCGGGTTTAGTTTTACAATATGAAATCGGGACAATGGAAACAAACAATACAGGAGACAATGCTTCCTACTGATATAGTAGTCTATGCCAAGCTAAAGCAGGCCACACAAGCTAGCAATTTCAGCAAGCTGGTCTGACAACGCGGCGTCTATGGCTCCAAAACAAGCACGGTGATTGAAAATGATGCCATCATAATTGATCAGATTGTTCTAGAGTATGCCCTTGAAATGAGGTGGACAGATGGTCATGGCCAGGCTGTGTGCATCTTCAGTCATCTTCTGACTAACAGGCTCCTATGTGATCCAGCTGCGTGTTGTTTGGGGAGCTGATTAGAGTCTGGACAAACCGCAGAATCTATGGGCATGATTCAGGGGTGGATGCAATGCAATGTCTGCGCAGCTGACAGATTCTGCAATGCGCATGCGTCAGAGTTACACCGCAAGGAGACTGATAATAGACGGTGGATGCAGTGAGGATTCATTTGCAAAGCGAGTGACAGGTAGTGAGCGTTTGTGAGAGGTAATGGGGTGAGGCGTGGCTGGACCATTTTACATGCATGTCTGAGCCTGCGATGGAGTCCTCATACTCCGTTGTAAAGGCTCCAGCGGCTTAGTTGCGACTTAGCGCTGCGCTTAGGTCCAGTGGTGCGTCTTTGTACACAAGCGGCAGATCAGAGACACCGCCAGATCTGTCTTGCAAAGATAGTAGCAGATCCGTATAATGTAATGCTGGGAGACCAAGCAGTTCTCTATATTGGAGTGATGACTGGTCCTCCTCATATACATTAAGGAAGCACAGGCTGATAAAACATTATAATAAGTGCCTTAATTAAAAACCCAATTTCAGCTCTGAGAACGTGTCTTTATCAAGTAAGAAAAAAATTCCAAAAGAATGGTCCACTGAGATCTAACGCATCATTTCCTGAGTGTGCCTATAATAATGTGAAATATTTTTATATTTCACCAGTGTCCTCTTACAGAGACCATGAATTCTATGCACTGCCCATCAAACACCCTCAGGACACAGCTGGAGACTAAAGCCCTAGAATAGAACTTCCTATTAGTCCTAAATCCCAACAAGACCTATGGCCAGCAATAAGCAATAATTAGTACCGTGGGGCATGCTTGTATTTTATGCAGGGAGAGGTTATGGGAATTGCTAGTTTGGCAGACACTAAGAGACATTGATCCCATGCACATAACACAAACTAGATAGGAATCACAAGATTTAGATATTGTGAAAGGACTCTGCTTGACCAGGAGTTTTGCCTATTCACTGTACTTGCACTTTTCATTTTAACTTGTTTAATTTAACCCATCATTTGACACACTTCTATACATTAGTGCACCATGCAGCACTAGAACTGCTGTGGAACTACACATACCAGCATGCCCTGCCACAGTTTGATCATGTCCTCATAGCAAACCACGTGTTGAATACTCCTGCCTTACTGCTACAAGAGGCAAATATATATTTAAAAAAAAAAAAAAAACTTCATGCAAGATAACACAACGTGATTCAAACTAATGAAGCAAAACCCAGATTCACAATAGAAACACTGAAATGAAAGGGTGGATGTGGAGGGGTGTCACAATTCACGGGGTGTGATGCCATGCCTACCAAGATTTTACAGACACCTGATAAAACACATACAAACCTGGAATTCGCGTAGCAGGGTGGAGACATTTGCTTCAGTTGCCAAATTTGTCAAAATTTCAAGCTAAAAAAAATTAAAGCAAAAGGTCATGGAGTAATGTATATAAATCTGATGGTCGCAAGTTTACAATAGCGCTGAATTTTTTTAAAAAGCCGCATTACTAAATAGTTGTGATAGTGCTGCTTAATTGTCCAAATGGTCGCTGAAAACCGGTGTGGCCAGGGGGAGCAATATGAAGTTACAAGCGCCATCTCTGCATCCTTACATTGGTCTGCACTGTTAAGGGGGGTACTCACGGGAGAGATGTGTGCTGAGCGATCTTAACACAGACCGCTCAGCACACATCTCTCACCCCGCTCAGCACAGCGCGATGTGCTGAGCAGGGGGAAAGCCGACGGGGGGCCGCTCACTTCACACAACGGTGAAGTGAGCGACCCGCTAGATTGAGCCTGCATGCAGCTCAATCTAGCATCGGCGATAGCGATGCGCGGGGCCGCGCATCGCTATCGCTGGAGGGCATACACACGGCAGATCCGTGCTTAAAATCTAAGCAATCTAGCAAGATTGCTTAGATTTTAAGCACGGATCTCTCCGTGTGTACCCCCCTTAACACTCCACTAAGCTTCTCTCCCAGGTGCACGGTGGACCCAGCAGAAACAGCTTCAGCGATCAGTTCCCGGGGCTCACAACGGAAGTTGAAGTGCACTTTTTTGGATGCACTCGCACTACACACACACCACTTCTTCCCCTCCATTTATTGTAGAGTACTATGGCATATGCTGGCACTATATAAACAACTGTGCACTGTAACATCATTCTAATGATCACTAAACCAACAGCAACGGCTGGAGAAAATGAATGGAGTCCATCTACGCGCTGCACGCTGGACTCAGAAATCTTTACAGCTGTTACTCTAAGGAAACCAAAAGCTTGTCTCACCTTTAACGTCTTTATCATGGTCGGATCGGTTGATCGGACATAGAAACTCTTTAGAAATGGCTCAAACAGGCCCTATAAAACAATGAGCAGAGATAATAATGGAGTAAGCAGAAGGCATGACTAGTTTTCACTCTCTAGGTTGCAATCATTAGCTGCATTACCTTCCTCTGTATAGACATCGTAGCTATGTTCTGAAGAACAATATATTGCACTTCCCTGGAAAACAGATGACAAGGCAATCAGAACTGAAACACTAGGAAAAAGAAAGAGTAAAATTTTGGCACATCTAGGCAAATAGACAAAATCTACAGGAAAAGATGGTGACACAATCTCTGCGGGGTACATACGTAAGTGTGACACTTCTACACATCTGAATGCACAATTACTATTTATTCAAATAAAAAAAAAAGTCTGGAACACATAAATACACATAAAACCAGGTTATGTTTAAGTGCGACAAATCTGGGCAACACTGCAGTTGATTGCTTTTTATTATTCGATTTTTTTAAACTGTTGAAACAAGATTGGTCTGTTTGGTCTTAAACCCCAGGCCAGATGAGGAAAACTCCAAAGTTACATAAATCCTGAGAGCCATGCATCTACCCAGAACGTTGGCGCTCACTCCGCAATCACGGACTCCTCTAAGCTGACTGAGTACCTGAAGAGAATGGAATGCTACAAAGCCAGGGACAGCTATAAAATGTTAATGAAATGCTTCTAGCTTTGCATTTCAATTATCAGAACCATCATCATCAGATGGAAATTAAGTGGAATTGTTGAGCTCAAGGAAAGATCTGGAAAATAACAAATCTCTGATTGAATACATCAAAGTAATGGTACTCAGTATAGGTTTCCTTTTACTAGAATGATTTGCATGGAAGACCTGCCAGAAAGGAAACATTCCTTCAGTGTGCAACACAAAATGTAGATATGCCACAAAGTATTGTTGACGCCATCAGGTGTCTACAAAATTGTAAAGGGAAAATGACCAAACAGAAAACAAACAATATAATACTGAACAGCTTCAAATAGACAGTATAAGGAGTAAAATCAAACCATAAGATATTAAGACAACTAAGTGACAGTAACATTATACTTATACCTCTATCACGTCGCACAAATAACACGGTATCGACCCACTATATTGCTGGGTCGAGGTGCAGTGTGAAAGGGGTAATATCCGATTTCTCGGGTCACCTGACCCGGTATTTCAACGCGGGTTAAAAGGAGGGTTTAACATAGGATGGTACCGGGTCGGGTGCGGTGTGAACGGGTTACCCGGGTTGATGCGACCTGAGACCTGTTCACACTATAGAGGAGGTGGCGCTTGGAGGTTATCTGATCTCCAGGTGCCGCATCCACCCCACTCCTGATGTTGTCAGCACCGCCTCTGCCCCCCGCCCACGATGGCAATCCGGCCTGGCATATTGCCGGGCTGGGAAGCCAGTGAAAAAGGTCCAATGCCAGGTCACACTTGGGAACGACCCGTCTCCAAATCCCGGGTGCGACCCGGCATTGCGATCTGAAAGCGGTATTATTGACATTTGCAGGAAGGATTCAGAGGTCCAGGTGATAGGGGCAAGCGAATAACGCGAATAATTTATGTCATCATGGCAAATGGTCATTAAGCCCACTGAAACGCCTACATCCACTTACCTGGAAATGGGCAACATGCTAGAGTTGCACACAATATAGGGAGCAGAGAAAACTACTCCAAATTCAGGAGTCTACCAGAAACTCCTGAGTACTGGGCAACTACGAGTTCACTCAATGAGCCATTGCCATGGGAAGGGAGGACAGAAAGTATTACACCAGCTTACTGTTAGTGGGTGTGTGTTAGAGACCAGGATAGCACAGGGTGGAATAACCTCTCATGTCAGTTTACAATCCAGGGATGACCACTACAGCTACAAAATATAGTGTTCCTTCTAGGCTGTTTCAGAAGGGTGCTGCACCCTGCCCATTTTTGAAATGTAAAAAAGCACCCTGCCCTTTTTCAGTGCACCCTGCAGGACCATAAATCACCCCCTTGTATACAGAATGCAACAGTCAGAGCGCATGTTACAATGTTGTCATCTACTCCTTGCCCACCTCTGAAATTGGAACACAATTTCTATCCATAGCCAACTGCATGGCAGAGGAGGCACTGTAAATAACACAGCACTCTGATAAAGAGAGAAAGAACAGGGTAAGCAGTGAGCATGTACTGCCTACAGTATTTCCCTAGTAGAACAAACTTATTATTTTTTTGTCCTATATATTTTAACCCATTGTTTAACTTTTCTGTTTTATAACACATACGGATTATAACTACTTCAGCACTGGAAAAGACATTTATAATTATCTACTTATGTATATGCTACAGCCGATCTTTCAAGAAGACTGGACATATACAGTATGTTTCTCAGTACAGATGTTAGGTGTCTTATATGTATGCATGGGTATATGATTTACTAAGGGCAAAATGTATGTACAAAAACTATAAACATATGCGCTATGCTTTGTGGCAAAGCGTCACATCAAAAATGTGCCCTTCAAAATAAAAATGTGCCCTCTTCAATGCTCAGCACCCTGACCTATACACTAAAAATACACATCTAGACAAAAACAGATGAAGTACACAACCACCTGGCCAACAGGTAAGCATTGGTGTGGATTTTTGTGTTGTCCTGGAGGAAGTAAGAATGGAGACAAAACAAATATCCAGCAATCCTAGACGCTAATACTCTAGAGTTAGTGGAGAAAATAAGATTTTACTCACCGGTAAATCTATTTCTCGTAGTCCGTAGTGGATGCTGGGAACTCCGAAAGGACCATGGGGGATAGCGGGCTCCGAAGGAGGCTGGGCACTCTAGAAAGATTTATGACTACCTGGTGTGCACTGGCTCCTCCCACTATGACCCTCCTCCAAGCCTCAGTTAGGACACTGTGCCCGGACGAGCTGACATAATAAGGAAGGATTTTGAATCCCGGGTAAGACTCATACCAGCCACACCAATCACACCGTACAACTCGTGATACTATATCCAGTTTGACAGTATGAAAACAACTGAGCCTCTCAACAGATGGCTCAACAATAACCCTTTAGTTAGCAATAACTAGTTACAAGTATTGCAGACAATCCGCGCCCAGCATCCACTACGGACTACGAGAAATAGATTTACCGGTGAGTAAAATCTTATTTTCTCTGACGTCCTAGTGGATGCTGGGAACTCCGAAAGGACCATGGGGATTATACCAAAGCTCCCAAACGGGCGGGAGAGTGCGGATGACTCTGCAGCACCGAATGAGAGAACTCAAGGTCCTCCTCAGCCAGGGTATCAAATTTGTAGAATTTTGCAAACGTGTTTGCCCCTGACCAAGTAACAGCTCGGCAAAGTTGTAAAGCCGAGACCCCTCGGGCAGCCGCCCAAGATGAGCCCACCTTCCCTGTGGAATGGGCTTTTACAGATTTAGGATGCGGCAGTCCAGCCGCAGAATGCGCCTGCTGAATCGTGTCACAGATCCAGCGAGCGATAGTCTGCTTAGAAGCAGGAGCACCCAGTCTGTTGGGTGCATACAGGATAAATAGCGAGTCAATTTTCTTGACTCTAGCCGTCCTGGAAACATAATTTTTCAAGGCCCTGACTACGTCCAGTAACTTGGAATCCTCCAAGTCCCTAGTAGCCGCAGGCACCACAATAGGTTGGTTCAAGTGAAAAACTGATACCACCTTAGGGAGAAACTGGGGACGAGTCCTCAATTCTGCCCTCTCCATATGGAAAATCAGATAAGGACTTTTATATGACAAAGCCGCCAATTCTGATACACGCCTGGCCGAAGCCAAGGTCAATAACCACTTTCCGCGTGAGATATTTTAGATCCACGGTTTTTAGTGGTTCAAACCAATGTGATTTTAAGAAACTCAACACCACGTTGAGATCCCAAGGTGCCACTGGAGGCACAACCGGGGGCTGAATATGCAGCACTCCTTTTACAATGTCTGAACTTCAGGTACTGAAGTTAATTCTTTCTGGAAGAAAATCGACAGAGCCGAGATCTGTATCTTAATGGAGCCTAATTTTAGGCCCATAGACACTCCTGCTTGTAGGAAATGCAGAAATCGACCCAGTTGAAATTCCTCTGTTGGGGCCTTTTGTGGCCTCACACCAAGCAACATATTTCCGCCATATGCGGTGATAATGTTTTGCAGTTACATCTTTCCTGGCTTGAATCAGCGTAGGAATGACTTCCTCCGGAATGCCCTTTTCCTTTAGGATCCGGCGTTCAACCGCCATGCCATCAAAACGTAGCCGCGGTAAGTCTTGGAACAGACAGGGCCCCTGCTGCAGCAGGTCCTGTCTGAGCGGCAGAGGCCATGGGTCCTCTGATATAATTTCTTGAAGTTCTGGGTACCAGGCTCTTCTTGGCCAATCCGGAACCACGAGTATCGTTCTTACTCCTCGCCTTCTTATTATTCTCAGTACCTTTGGTATGAGAGGCAGAGGGGGGAACACATAAACCGACTGGTACACCCACGGTGTTACCAGAGCGTCCACAGCTATCGCCTGAAGGTCCCTTGACCTGGCGCAATATCTTTTATAGCTTTTTGTTGAGGCGGGACGCCTTCATGTCCACCTGTGGCCTTTCCCAATGGTGTACAATCCTTTGGAAGACTTCTGGATGAAGTCCCCACTCTCTCGGGTGGAAGTCGTGTCTGCTGAGAAGATCTGCTTCCCAGTTGTCCACTCCGGGAATGAACACTACTGACAGTGCTAACACATGATTTTCCGCCCATCGGAGAATCCTTGTGGCTTCTGCCATCGCCATCCTGCTTCTTGTGCCGCCCTGTTGGTTTACATGGGCGACTGCCGTGATGTTGTCTGATTGGATCAGGACCGGCCTTTTGAAGCAGAGGCCTTGCCTGACTCAGTTCCAGAATATTTATGTAGGGAAGTCACCTGACTTGACCAAAGTCCCTGGAAGCTTCTTCCCTGTGTGACTGCCCCCCAGCCTCAAAGGCTGGCATCCATGGTCACTAGGACCTAGTCCTGTATGTTGAACCTGCGGCCCTCTTGAAGATGGGCACTCTGCAGCCACTACAGTAGAGATACCCTGGTCCTTGGAGACAGGGTTATCAGCCGATGCATCTGAAGATGTGATCCGGACCACTTGTCTAACAGGTCCCCCTGAAAAGTTCTTGCATGGAACCTGCCGAATGGGATTGCTTCGTAGGAAGCTATCATTTTTCCCAGGACTCGCGTGCAATGATGCACCGATAACTGTTTTGGCTTCAGGAGGTCTCTGACTAGAGATGACAGCTCCTTGGCTTTCTCCTCCGGGAGAAACACTTATTTCTGGTCTGTGTCCAGAACCATCCCCAGGAACAGTAGACGTGTCGTAGGAAACAGCTGTGTCTTTGGACTGTTTAGAATCCAACCGTGCTGTTGTAGCACTTTCCAAAATAGTGCTACCCCGACTAGCAACTGCTCCTTGGACCTCGCCCTTATAAGGAGATTGTCCAAGTACGGGATCATTAAAAACTCCCCTTTTTCGAAGGAGTATCATCATTCCGGCCATTACCTTGGTAACACCCTCGGTGCCATGTACAGTCCAAACGGCAGAGTCTGGACTTGGTAATGGTAATCCTGTACCACAAATCTGAGGTACTCCTGGCGAGGATAGTAAATGGGGACATGCAGGTAAGCATCCTTGATGTCCCGGGATACCATGTAATCTCCCTCGTCCAGGCTTGCAATAACCCCCCTGAGCGATTCCATCTTGAACTTGAATTTTTTTATGTATGTGTTCAAGGATTTTAATATAAAAAAGGGTCACACCGAACCATGCGGTTTCGGTACCCCAAACCGTGTGGAATAGTAACCCCGTCCTTGTTGAAGTAGGGGCACCTTAAGTATTACCTGATGGGAATACAGCTTATTAATTGCCTCTAGCACAGCCTCCCTGCCTGAGGGAGTTGTCGGCAAGGCATATTTGAGGAAACGGCGGGGGGAAGACATCTCGAATTCCAGCTTGTACCCTTGAAATACTACTTGAATGAAACAGGGATCCACCTGTGAGCGAGCCCACTGATCGCTGAAATTTTTGAGACGGCCCCCCACCGTACCTGGCTACACCTGTGGAGCCCCCGCGTCATGCTGTGGACTCAGAGGAAGCGAGAGAAGAATTATGATTCTGGGAACAGGCTGACTGGTGCAGCTTTTTCCCTCTTCCCTTGTCTCTGTACAGAAAGGAAGCGCCTTTGACCCGCTTGCTTTTCTGAAGCCGAAAGGACTGTACCTGATAATACAGTGCTTTCTTAGTCTGTGAGGAAAACTGAGGTAAAAATATTTCTTCACAGCTGTTGCTGCGGATACGAGGTCCCAGAGACCATCCCCATATAATTCCTCACCCTTATAAGGCAGAATCTCTATGCGCCTTTTAAGGTCAGCATCACCTGTCCAGTGACAGGTCTCTAATACCCTCCTGACAGAATGGACATTACATTCATTTTGGATGCCAGCCGGCAAAATATCCCTCTGTGCATCCCTCATATATAAGACGACGTCTTTAATATGTTCTCATGTTAGCAAACTAGTATGTTTGACAGGGTCACCGACCACGCTGCAGCAGCACGCTCTGCAGGTTTCAGTCTAGTACCTGAGTGTGTAAAAACAGACTTCAGGATAGCCTCCTGCTTTTTATCAACAGGTACCTTCAAAGTGGCCGTTCCTAAAACGGCAGTGCCACCTATTTTGACAACCGTGTGAGCGCCTTATCCACCCTAGGGGATATCTCCAGCGTAACTTATCCTCTGGCGGGAAAAGGTACGCCATCAGTAACTTTTTAGAAATTACCAGTTTCTTAACAGGGGGAACCCACGCTTCTCACACACTTCATTCATTCATCTGATGGGGGAACAAAACACTGCCTGCTTTTTCTCCCCAAACATAAAAACCCATTTTTAGAGGTTAATGTCAGAAATGTGTAACACATTTTTTTATTGCCGGGATCAAGTCACGGATGTTCCTAGTGGATTGTGTATATGTCTCAACCTTGTCGACACTGGAGTCAGACTCCGTGTCGACATCTGTGTCTGCCATCTGAATGAGCGGGCGTTTTTGAGCCCCTGATGGCCTTTGAGACGCCTGGGCAGGCGCGGGCTGAGAAGCCGGCTGTCCCACAGCTGTTACGTCATCCACCCTTTTATGTAAGGAGTTGACACTGTCGGTTAATACCTTTCACCTAACCATCCACTCTGGTGTCGGCCCCACAGGGGGCGACATCACATTTATCGGCATCTGCTCCGTCACTATATAAGCCTCCTCCTCAAACATGTCGACACAGCTGTACCGACACACCGCACACACACAGGGAATGCTCTGACTGAGGACAGGACCCCACAAAGCCCTTTGGGGAGACAGAGAGAGAGTATGCCAGCACACACCAGAGCGCTATATAATGTGGGGATTAACACTATAACTGAGTGAATTTTCCCCCATAGCTGCTTGTATATACAATATTGCGCCTAAATTTAGTGCCCCCCCTCTCTTTTTAACCCTTTGAGCCTGAAAACTACAGGGGAGAGCCTGGGGAGCTTTCTTCCAGCTGCACTGTGAAGAGAAAATGGCGCCAGTGTGTCTGAGGGAGATAGCTCCGCCCCTTTTCCGCGGCCTATTCTCCCGCTTTTTTCTGGATTCTGGCAGGGGTATTTACCACATATATAGCCTCTGGGGCTATATATTGTGGTATTTTTGCCAGCCAAGGTGTTTTTATTGCTGCTCAGGGCGCCCCCCCCAAGCGCCCTGCACCCTCAGTGACCGGAGTGTGAAGTGTGCATGAGGAGCAATGGCGCACAGCTGCAGTGCTGTGCGCTACCTTGGTGAAGACTGATGTCTTCTGCCGCCGATTTTCCGGACCTCTTCTTGCTTCTGGCTCTGTAAGGGGGACGGCGGCGCGGCTCCGGGACCGAACACCAAGGACTGGGCCTGCGGTCGATCCCTCTGGAGCTAATGGTGTCCAGTAGCCTAAGAAGCCCAATCCGGCTGCAAGCAGGCGAGTTCGCTTCTTCTCCCCTTAGTCCCTCGCTGCAGTGAGCCTGTTGCCAGCAGGTCTCACTGAAAATAAAAAACCTAATTCTATACTTTCTTTCTAGAGGCTCAGGAGAGCCCCTAGTGTGCATCCAACCTCGGCCGGGCACAAGATCTAACTGGGGCTTGGAGGAGGGTCTTAGTGGGAGGAGCCAGTGCACACCAGGTAGTCATAAATCTTTCTAGAGTGCCCAGCCTCCTTCGGAGCCCGCTATCCCCCATGGTCCTTTCGGAGTTCCCAGCATCCACTAGGACGTCAGAGAAATTGAAGTACGTTATATATTTTAGCAAGACAAAGATCCAAAACAAACTATGAAGTGCTTCAGGTAATGCAACATTAAGGTTTTTGAATGGCCTCCACAGCACCCAGACTTGAACAGTACAGAAAATCTATTGGGACATGTGAAACATGAGGAAATCCCAATAAGATCGCGGCACTAGAAGAGTTCTGCCAGTAACTGTGGGAAGAATGTTTTAAAGAAAGAACAATGCGATGCTTAGCTGGCTGCAATAAAAGATGGATTTACAGGAAATACAAAATAATAAATATGTGATTTCTGCTAAAGGCGGTGTCGCAGAGTGCCGACTGACAGGGCGCCCCAACTTTTTGAGAAAAAAAAAAAAGTAATTGTTCATTAAAATGTGCAAAATATATGTCATGTCTATCCTTGCTGAGGTTGCGTTTCACTGAAACATACACTTCGACTAAACCTTAGTGCTCACACAATCATGTTTTCAGATCAGCGTGCACAGTATAAGAATGTTCATATAAAGCCATATACAGGGTATAGAAACACATACAGTATACCAAATGTACAAAAACAAACACACTCTCACACACCTACAACAGGAAAAACACTCTGCAAGCAAATGTACAGGCATTCTGGGGGGATCCGGTCTAAAGATCGACAGTGTCTAGGTCGACAATGTTTAGGTCGACCACTATAGGTCGACAGTCACTAGGTCGACATGGATGGAAGGTCGACAGGGTTTCTAGGTCGACATGTGCTAGGTCGACAGGTCTAAAGGTCGACATGAGTTTTTCACTTTTTTTTTGGGGGGGGGGGGGGGATTTTTTCATACTTAACGATCCATGTGGACTACGACTGGAACGGTAAAGTGTGCCGAGCGGAGCGAAGGCACCATGCCCGAAGCATGGTGAGCGAAGCGAGCCATGTGAGGGGACGCGGTGCACTAATTTGGGATCCCGGTCACTTTACGAAGAAAACGACACCAAAAAAAAAATTCCTCATGTCGACCTTTAGACCTGTCGACCTAGCACATGTCGACCTAGAAACCCTGTCGACCTTCCATCCATGTCGACCTATTGACTGTCGACCTATAGTGGTCGACCTAGACACTGTCGATAAAACGAACCACACCCATTCTGGGAGCTCCCATTTACAATATCAGCCAACAACCATGTCAATTTGGATAGTATTGCTTAATAGTAAATCAGTGCTGAACTCTTTTAAATGCAAAGTTTAATTATGGCCGAAAGCTACATACTGTACAAACAAGCCAGTGTCCAAAAACAATAAGCAAGCATTCTCCCTCCCTGCAACCAGACCTGACTCCAGAGACACCAGAAAGCACTGACCATACAGTACCTGTGACTGCGGAGAAGGCGTACCAGGGATTTGGCAACTGTACTGGTTTCAGATTTCGGTGCCAAATGCCAATACAGCTGTGCTACTGCCATAACAACCTATTAGAACAAACAAAAACCACTTAGATTATGAAATGTCTGAATAACTGAAAAACATACAAAAAAATAAATCATGAAATTCTTTACTGCAACCAGGTTCAGCGATCATTTATACTTTTAAAATGCAGGTGTTTTTCTATTTATATTGACTCAAAACACTGGAACTTACCTGAAAAGTTAAATGGACCTTTGTCTAACCAATGTATGTACAATATTCTATTATAGAAGGATCAGTAGTCTCATTTCTGACAAGAACTAAAACATGGATTATACAATATGGCTGAATTCTAGGTAGACCATCATACCGCAGCGTTCCTGCTCTGCAGCAATGGCTTGGTATTCCGTAAGAGAAGCCTGTGGTCTGGATCCATTGTATATGGTTTTTTCTGGTTCGCTTCCTTCTCATTTTCTTCGTCTGAAGCATAAAAATTGTTTGTTGCATCCTCTGACATTTCATCCTGTAAAAGATCATCAGGAAAGACCATCAGTCACTGAAAACAAGAAATGAAGAGCATTTGGCTAGTCTGTGCTAATCATTCATTTCAATTCCAGTTATTGGTTTACAGATGTGTGCTCATAGATTGGGCGCCTTTTATGCCATATGGCGCGAGATGTCCGGCGCGACAGACTCTCCGTGATGAGCAGCATACCGTATTTTTATTTACATCTTAGTTGCACTGCAGACCCGGCAAAAAGCCGCTTAGAGTCCACTAGAGATGCGAGCGGATACTTTAGCCACACAGGATTTAGTTTTACACACGTACAAAGTCGCAGATGAAGCATAATGGAACTTGGCATGAGAAACAGCTGCTTGCATCGGAGCCCTTTTTACACAGACTCACAAATGTCGCACACCCCAATGGTTAGTGTACGCTATCAATGCAGTACTGTCACTCTTAGTTGTAGTTTTGTGCATATAATGCACATTTTGAGCAAAAACAATTGCACCAAGAGGGGCTATTTGGCGGGACTGAAGCCACGGTAAAAAAGGACACATCTGTATTCTTCGTATGTACCAGTGTATATTCCAATCAGCAGGCAGTGTGCACCATACAGGTCACTAGCACTAGGGTCATTCTTTTAACTTTTCTGAAACACTTGCCACCAACATGGTGTTCAGTACACTACTTCAATTGTAAAAAATCACTTTCACATATTTCCCTGGCAGATGGATGGCTCATATCACTTGCCAATACTTGACCGAAACCTAAACACTCCATGCTTCAAGTCGGGTATGGGTCGTTGGGTCAACCCAACTTCGGTCGACACTAATTAGGTAGACCACTGAAGGTCGACATTGCCATTAGGTCGACAGGTCAAACGGTCAACATGAGTTTTTTGTTTTTTTTACTGTTTTTGGTGTTTTCTCCGTAAAGTGACGGGGAACCCAAATTAGTGCACCATGTCTCCTCGCATGCTTCGAGCAAGGTGTCTTGCTTCGCTCGGCACAGGTTACAGCTCCAATCGTAGTCCACGTGGATTGTTAGGTATAAAAAAAAAAATCCCAAAAATGTTTAAAAAAAAAAAATCATGTCAACCTTTTGACCTGTCGACCTAATGGCAATGTCGACCTTCAGTGGTCGACCTAATGAGTGTCGACCTAAGTTGGGTCGAACTAACGACCATATCCCCTTCAAGTCATAAAGTAATTAAAGGGCAATTACAGACACATTAAACACAGTGTATTCCCAAGATGAATAATAGCCATTATGCAACTCCAGTGTTAATTGTTAACTAAACATCACACACTGGGGCAGATGTATTAACCTGGAGACGGCATAAGAAAGTGATAAGTGATAAGTGCAAGGTGATAAACGCACCATCCAATCAGTTCCAATAGGTAAATTAACGGTTAGGAGCTGATTGGCTGGTGCGTTTTTCACCTTGCACTTATCACTGGTTTATCACTTCCTTATGCCTTCTCCAGGTTAATACATCTGCCCCACTGTGTAATGTTTTATTCACTAGTTCACAGTTTTACAGCAGTGTGCTTATGTTTGAAGTGGATTCTTTATTTGAGTAAGCAGAGAATTACTGACAGGCTTTCAAACTTGTGCGATGGAGGATACATGGGGGAAATTCTAGCAACAAACACAGCTTAGCTGAAATTATAGCCCTGATCTTGAACAGATTCCATTACAATATGGTCATAAACAAATGGGAAGAGGTACTTCAGATGTTTTATAAGATAGTAATATGCAATGTATGATAGTAATAAGTGCAAAAGTTGTGGAGACTCGTCCAAATAGTGTCACCACTGTATCTAGCGGAATGCATTCACCATGTCGGCACCAGAATGTTAACACAGTTAAAATGTCTACATGTAACACAGTAATATCTGAAAAACGTTCACATGGACAACACGTCAACATACAGCATGACATATCAAAGTAAGCGTTCGATGTCGACTTTGTGAACATGTCAACATGTTACAATTCTACATTGTGCATGTCAATGAGGATTATGGAGCAGACATACTGTATAACAACCTAATGACCGCCAAAATGACGTATGTATTCCACAACTAGTAGCTATTGTACAAAGAATAATTATATTTAAATATCATTGTAGGGTTTTATTACTAAATTGTTGTAATATTATCATAGTGATCACTGGTAAGAACTCCCAAATATTTAGATTTTAGTTACACATACATTTGGTACCACCTTTTAATACACACAACTTCCATGGCAATTTAATCCACCCCAGTGTGTGTGTGCAGATGATAATAATAATAATAATAATAATAATAATAATAATAATAATAAATGATAATAACAAATATGATCAAATGACTGAAAGTGTACATAAAACACTGCAGTTTTCCTTTGGATAGACAATGATGTAAACAGATTTGCTGCTGCGCTCCGTATTTTAACAGTAGCAAAATTCCATTAACAAAATCCACCCGCGTTGATTTGTAATGCAATTACTCTAATGAAACACATCACGCTTTTGCTTACTGCGCTCTGCCAGTGTTATGGGTCACGAGCCGCTGTCTTCATTGGCAGTATGCAAATTAAGTATTTTATTAATAACGAAAGAAAAAAAAAACCAAGCTTACTCTAACAGAGCCTGTATGCAGCAAGGAGCAAATAACGATGCAGCCATATTCTGTTAGTTAGTACTAGCTTCAGTAAATATCACCATCAATCCAAAAATTAACCATCATCTTTCTTTAAAGCAAACAAAACAGATTAAAAACAATGTTAAAATCAACCTAACTAAAAAAAAAAATTTCAATGATTTAAAAGTGAGGTACACGTACATTAGGCTGTAATGCTAACTGTTTTATAGCTGAAAAGCAGATTTATAATAATGCTGCAAAAAAAACAAAAAAAAAACATCCCTGTATGCGGATATCAAGACAGGGCTGAAAAGCACAGATGGGAGCAAGAGAGCAAGTCTGGTGCAGCCAGTAGGCTAAAGTCATCTGAAGGTGGAAATCCAATGAAATGGGGCAAACCATTAAAACATGGGGGTCGATTCAGACCTGATCGCTAGGCTGCGTTTTCTCACAGCCTGCGATCAGGATCAGAACTGTGCATGCGTATGCCCCGCAATGCGCTGGCGCATCAGACGACTGCACAGGGCATCGGTGCATAGCGACGGGATGGTGCGAAAAAACAGGATTTTGATATCTACCGGTAAATCCTTTTCTCCTAGTCCGTAGAGGATGCTGGGGTCCACTTCATGACCATGGGGGGTATAGACGGTTCCGCAGGAACCATGGGCACTCATAAGACTTTTCAATGGGTGTGAACTGGCTCCTCCCTCTATGCCCCTCCTCTAAACCTCAGTTATAGGAACTGTGCCCAGGGAGACTGACATTTCGAGGAAAGGATTTACTTTAAGCTAGTGGTGAGATACATACCAGCTCACACCTCAACCATGCCGCACAACATGAAATTCAACATAACACACGCCAACAGGCATGAACCAATTACAGCAACATGCTGAAACCAATATAACACAACTTGTGTAACTCTAATAGCAAAACTGCAGGTAAAGTACGCACTGGGACGGGCGCCCAGCATCCTCTACGGACTAGGAGAAAAGGATTTACCGGTAGGTATCAAAATCCTGTTTTCTCATACATCCTAGAGGATGCTGGGGTCCCCTTCATGACCATGGGGTTTATACCAAAGCTCCAGTACGGGCGGGAGAGTGCGGATGACCTGGCAGCACCGATTGACCGAACTTGAGGTCTTCATCGGCCAAGGTGTCAAACTTGTAGAATTTTTCAAATGTGTTTGACCCCGACCAAGTAGCTGCTTGGCAAAGTTGCAATGCCGAGACCTCCCGGGCAGCCGCCCAGGATGAGCCCACCTTCCTAGTGGAATGGGCCTTTACCGACGTCAGTAACGGCAATCCAGCCGTAGTATGAGCGTGCTGAATCGTACTTATGATCCAACGCGAAATACTCTGCTTGGAAGCAGGACACCCAATCTTGTTGGGAGCATACAGGACAAAGAAAGACTCTGTTTTCCGTATTCGAGCTGTTCTAGCGACATAAATCTTCAAAGCTCTAACCACATCTAGAGACTTTGACTCAGTGAAACCACCTTCGGAAGAAAATGTTGACGAGTCCTCAACTCTGCCCTATCTTCATGGAAGATCAGGTAAGGGCTCTTGTGAGACAAGGCCCCCAATTCAGACACCCGCCACGCGGATGCCAATGCCAAAAGCATCACCACTTTCCAAGTGAGAAACTTCAACTCTATCTCTTGTAGAGGCTCAAACCAATCTGATTGAAGGAACTGCAACACCACTTTAAGGTCCCATGGTGCCACTGGAGGCACAAATGGAGGCTGGATGTGCAGAACTCCTTTCACGAAGGTCTGAACCTCTGGAAGAGAGGCCAATTGTTTTTGGAAGAACACTGAAAAGGCCTCCACACCAGCCTGCAGAAAATGGAGAAAACGTCCCAGCTCAAACTCTTCCGTAGGAGCCTTCTTGGATTCACATCAAGACACATTTTCTCCAAATACGGTGGTAATTTTTCGACGTTTCTCCCTTCCTGGCCTGGATAAAGGTGGGGATGACTTCCTTGGGAATACCCTTTTGGGCTAGGATCCGGCGCTCAACAGCCATGCCGTCAAACGTAGCCGCGGTAAGTCTTGATACACGCACGGCCCCTGCTGCAGCAGGTCCTCACGAAGAGGAAGAGGCCGAGGATCTTCTATGAGCAACTCCTGAAGATCTGGGTACCAAGCTCTCCTTGGCCAGTCTGGGGCAATGAAGATTGCTCGAACTCTTGTTCTTCTTATGATCCTGAGCACTTTGGGATCAGCGGAAGTGGAGAGAAGACATACACCAACCGGAACATCCACTGGGCCACCAGCGCATCCACTGCTATTGCTTGAGGCTCTCTCGACCTGGAACAATATTTCTGAAGCTTCTTGTTGAGACGAAATGTCATCATGTCTCCTTGAGGAACTCCCCAAAGACTTGTCACCTCTGTGAAGACTTCTTGGTGTAGGCCCCACTATCCTGGATGGAGATCGTGTTTGCTGAGGAAGTCTGCTTTCCAGTTGTCTACTCCCGGAATGAAAATTGCCGACAGAGCCCTTACATGTCTTTATGCCCAGAGGAGGATCTTCGTCACCTCTGCCATTGCCGCTCTGCTTTTCGTTCCGCCCTGCCTGTTTATGTACGCGACTGCTGTTACATTGTCCGACTGGATCTGCACGGGATGATCTAGAAGAAGATGTACCGCTTGTTGAAGGCCGTTGTAAATGGCTCTCAATTCCAGCACGTTTATGTGAAGGCAGGTTTCCTGACTTGACCATTTTCCCTGGAAGCTTTCTCCCTGAGTGACAGCTCCCCAGCCTCGGAGACTTGCATCTGTGGTTACCAGGAGCCAGTCCTGAATCCCGAACCTGCGTCCCTCTAGTAGGTAAGAACTGTGTAGCCACCACAGGCGCAAAATCCTGGCTTTTGACGACAGGATTATCTTCCGGTGCATGTGAAGGTGGGATCCCGACCACTTGTCCAATAGGTCCCACTGGAATACTCTGGCATGGAACCTGCCAAACTGTATGGCCTTGTAGGCCGCCACCATTTTCCCCAACAACCGAATGCACTGATGGATCGACACACTTGATGGTTTCAATATTTGTTTTACCATTTTCTGGATTTCCAGAGCCTTTTCCACTGGAAGAAAAACTCTCTGAACTCCTGTGTCCAGAATCATCCTGAGAAAAGACAATCTTGTCGTCGGTTCCAACTGTGACTTTGGATAATTTATGATCCAACCGTGTTGTTGGAGTATCGACAGGGAGAGTATGATGTTTTGTAACAACTGCTCCCTGGATCTCGCCTTTATCAGGAGATTGTATAGATAAGGAATTATATGGACTCCTTTTTGACGCAGGAGAACCATCATCTCCGCCATCACTTTGGTGAATACCCTCGGCACCTTGGAGAGACCGAAATATAACGTTTGGAATTGGTAATGGCAATCCTGAACCGCGAATCTCAGATAAGCCTGGTGAGGAGGATAAATGGGAACATGCAGGTAAGCATCCTTTATGTCTACAGACACCATGTAGTCCCCCTCCTCCAGACTGGAAATACCTGCCCTCAGTGATTCCATTTTGAACTTGAATCGTTTCAAGTAGAGATTCAGATTTTTTAGGTTTAGGATCGGTCTGACCGAGCCGTCCGGCTTCGGAACTACAAAAAGGCTTGAATAAAAACCTTTCTCCTTGTTGTGACAAAGGTACCAGGACTATGACCTGATCCTGACATAATTTTCGGGTTGCCGCTGTTACTGATTCCCTTTCTGGAAGAGAAGCTGGCAAGGTCGATTTGAAAAATTGGCATGGGGAAACGTCTTGAAACTCCAGCTTGTATCCCTGGGATACTATTTGCAACACCCAGGGATCCAGGCCAGACAAAATCCAACCTTGGCTGAACAGTTTGAGACGTGCCCCCACCCGAGCGGACTCCCGCAAAGGAGCCCCAGCGTCATGCTGAAGATTTGGCAGAAGTAGGGGTAGACTTCTGCTCCTGGGAACCTGAAGTCATTGTGGACTTTTCCCTTTCCCCTTCCCGCAAAGAAGGGGGAACCTTGCTTTTATTGGGCCGAAAGGACTGCATGTGTGGGTGATATGTCTTTTTTGACGGTGCAGGGGGCAAAAATGTCGACTTACCTGCGGTAGCCGCCGAGACTAACGCATCCAGTCCATTGCCAAATAAGGCCTCACCTTTATATGGGAGAGCCTCCATATTTCTTTTGGAATCTGCATCCGCGTTCCATTGGCGAATCCACAACGCCCGCCGAGCCGATACTGCCATGATAGCGGCTTGTGAACTCAAGAGTCCAATATCTTTCATCGCTTCTAGCATGTATGCGGCGCGTCTTTTGATATTCCCTAACTTAAGGAGTATCTCATCTTTATCAATCGTGTCAACTTCTGATGACACGCTTTCTGACCATTTTTCAATAGCGCGACTCACCCACGCGCAAGCAATAGTGGGCCTGGGCAGCGTACCATTGGCAACATAAATGAATTTCAATTTAGTTTCCATCTTTCGGTCTGCCGGCTCTTTTAGTGAAGCCGTGCCAGGTGCTGGGAGAATTACCTTGTCAACCTGGACAGTGCACTGTTTAACACAGGGGGTGTCTCCCATTTTTTCCTGTCCTCCACCGGGAAAGGATAAGCTATCTGATGGGAAGGAGGGAAGGTGACCTTGGATTTTTTTTCTTTATAGAAATAAGCCTTCTCCTGAGGTACAGGGGTGGCTTCCGTGACTTCCAGCACTTCCCTTATAGCCACAATCATATATTGTATATTTTTTTGCCAATTTATGATCTATTTCTCTGGAGTCACTATCGTCGACACAAGAATAAGTGTCCGTGTCGGTATCAGCATTCACAATATTCGCAAATGGTCTCTTATGTGACCCAGAGGGGTCGCCTGCGGATGGAAGATCAGAGCCCTGAAAAATCACATCTTGCACAGATTCTCTCCAGCACTCAGCATGAGATTCAGACTTATCTAATCACCTATTGATATGATGCATATTATCACGTATTTCTTTCACCCATGCAGGCTCTTGGTGTGCCGGCAGCGCCACCACATTACAACTCTGTCCCTAAAATGCCTTCCTCCGTGGAGGAAGTCCCTGCCTCTGACATGTCACCCACGTGTACAACACACTCTCACAGACACACTGGGACTTATAGGGGACAGACCCACAGTAAAATCTGTCAGAGGGACACAGTTTAGGAGCAGCCAGTTCACAACCCAGCGCCAAAGAAAAAATCCCTGTGCCGCGTACTTTGTACACAGAGACAAAAACCCTGTGTCGCGTACTCCGTACACACAAACCTTTAAGCACTATTATATTATGAACAATATGATTTAGCACCCAGGCCACCTGGAGGAGGACTAGAGTCTTCTCTGTAGTCTGTGAATGAGAGAAAATGGCGCTGAACAGTGTGCTGGCTGCCTGAGGAGGAAGATCCGCCCCCGCAATGGCACGTATCTCCTCAGAGATTTTTCACATAATATTTATACTGGTGGGGTTAGGGCTGTGCCTTGGCATCTTATGCCCCCTTTTATCCAGTTTTACGAGGTTATTTGCTGCCATGGGTGCCCCCCCACCAGCACCCTACACCCTGCAGTGCCTGTGTATGTGTGGGCAGCAATGGCGCGCTGCGCTCCCGCCAGCCGCACTGTACCTCAGCCGTCACTTTACTTGATTGAAGATCTATCTTCTTACACTCACCTGTCTTCTGACTTCTGGCTCTGTGAGGGGGGTGACGGCGTGCTGTGGGAGTGAGCATCTAGACACGGCTAGCGTTCAGTTCCCTTCAGGAGCTAATGGTGTCCTGTCAGCCAGAAGCAGAGCCATGAAACTCTTCAGGAAGTTGGTTCCTACTTCTGCCCCCTCAGTCCCACGAAGCAGGGAGACTGTTGCCAGCAGTTCTCCCTGAAAATAAAAAACCTAACATAAGACTTTTCAAAGAAACTCAGTAGAGCTCCTCAGAGTGCATCCAGTCTGCCTGGGCACATTTCTAAAACTGAGGTCTGGAGGGGCATAGAGGGAGTAGCCAGTTCACACCCATTGAAAAGTCTTAAGAGTGCCCATGGCTCCTGCGGAACAGTCTATACCCCCCATGGTCATGAAGTGGACCCAAGCATCCTCTAGGACGTATGAGAAATAGGATTTTAATTACCTACCGGTAAATCCTTTTCTCGTAGTTTGTAGAGGATACTGGGGTTCAATTTAGTACCATGGGGTATAGACAGGTCCACTAGAGGCCATGGGCACTTTAAGAATTTGATAGTGTGGGCTGGCTCCTCCCTCTATGCCACTCCTACCAGTCTCAGTCTAGGAAACTGTGCCCGAGGAGACTGACCTACTTTGAGAGAAGGATATAAAGAATAGTGGTGAGATTCCAAACCAGCACAAACCAGAAAAAAGCTATGCTAACCAAACTTTAAACAGGAACAGCAACAGCTGAACCAACAATACTTAACCAAGTAACAGTGCAGGAAGAACGAAGCACCGGGCGGGCGCCCAGTATCCTCTACAGACTATGAGAAAAGGATTTACCGGTAGGTAAGTGAAATCCTATTTTCTCTTACGTCCTAGAGGATACTGGGGTTCCATTTAGTACCATGGGGATGTACCAAAGCTCCCAAATCGGGTGGGAGAGTGCTGAGGTTCCTGCAGAACTGATTGACCAAACTGAAGGTCCTCAGAGGCCAAAGTATCGAACTTGTAGAACTTAGCAAACGTGTTCGAACCAGACAAAGTAGCTGCTCGGCAGAGCTGTAAAGCAGAGACACCCCGGGAAGCCACCCAGGAAGAACCCACTGACCTAGTAGAGTGGGCCTGTACATATTTTAGAACCAAAAAACCTGCAGTGGAATAAGCATGCTGGATAGTGAGCCTGATCCAGCGTGCAATTGTCTGCTTTGAAGCAGGACACCCAATTTTATTGGGATTATAGAGAACGAACAGCGAGTTGGATTTCCTGTGACGAACTGTCCTCTTTACGTATACCTTCAAAGCCCTCAGTACATCGAAAGACTTTGAAGTAGTAGAAGTGTCGGTGATAACTGGAACCACAATATGTTGGTTAATGTGAAACACAGACACCACCCTAGGAAGAAATTGGTTGACGAGTTCGGAGTTCAGCTCTGTCCTCATGGTATATTAAGTAGAGGCTCTTCTGAGACAAAGCCCCCAGCTCAGACACGTCTTGCTGACAACCAAGGTCAACAGTGTGACAGTCAGTCACGTAATATGTTTTACATCCACCTCCTCTAATGGTTCAAACCAGTCCGAATGGAGGAACTGTAGCACCAAATTTAGATCCCAAGGTGCCGTGGAAGGCACAAAGGGAGGTTGGATGTGCAGAGCACCTTTCAAAAACATCTATACCTCAGGGAGAGAAGCCAATTGTTGTTGGAAAAAAAATGGCCAAAATCTGGACTTTTATGGCGCCCAGACGTAGGCCCACATCCACACCTGCTTGCAGAAAAAGCAAGAAACGTCCCAGATGAAATTCCACCACAGAAAATTTTCTGCTCTTACACCAAGAGACGTATTTCTTCCAAATACAGTGGTAATGCTTAGACGTTACACCCTTCCTGGCTTGGATCATAGTTGGGATAACCTTGTTAGTGATCCCTCTTCTGGCTAGAATCAGCCGTTCAACTTCCATGCCGTCAAACGTAGCCGCGGTAAGTCCTAATAGACCCACGGGCCCTGTTGCAGAAGATCCTCGCGAAGAGTTAGAGGCCACGGATCTTCGAGGAGCATCTCCAGAAGGTCCGCGTACCAGGCCCTTCTTGGCCAGTCCGGAGCAATGAGTATTGCTTGAAGCTTTTCCCTTTTTATTCTCTTTAGAATTCTTGGAATCAGAGGAAGTGGAGGAAACACATACACTATCTGTTAGACCCATGGAGTCGTCAGAGCGTCTACCGCCACTGCTTGCGGGTCTCTCAACCTGGAACAATACCACTTGAGCTTCTTGTTGAGATGAGAGGCCATCATGTCGATTTGTGGATATCCCCATCGACATGTCAAGCACCTGAACACTTCCGGGTCAAGGCCCCACTCCCCCGGGTGCAGGTCGTGTCTGCTGAGGAAGTCTGCTTCCCAGTTGTCTACTCCCGGAATGAAGACTGCTGACCGCACCACAGCGTTTTTTTCTGCCCAGAGGAGAATTCTTGACACCTCTGACATTGCTGCTCTGCTTTTCGTTCCACCCTGTCGGTTTATGTACGTTACTACAGTCACATTGTCCGACTGAACCTGAATAGCCCGATCGTGAAGAAGATATGAGGCCTGCAGAAGGGCGTTGTATATGGCCCCGAGTTCCAGAATGTTGATCGGAAGGGTGACTTCCTGACTTGACCATCTTCCCCCGGGTGACTGCTCCCCAACCTCTAATGCTTGCGTCTGTGGTTAACAGGATCCAGTCCTGAATTCCGAACCTCGACAAGGTGAGAAATCTGTAGCCATCACAGAAGGGAGATCCTGGCTTTTGGCAACAGACGGATCCTCTAGTGCATGTGAAGATGCGATAAAGACCATTTGTCCAACAGATTGAGCTGGAAGGGTCTTGCGCGAAACCTTCCGTATTGAAGCACCTCGTAAGAGGCCACCATCTTCCCTAGAAGGCGAATACATAGATGCACCGATATCCGGGTTGGCTTCAGGACATACTGAACCATCGACTGGATTACCAGTGCCTTTTCCAACGGAAGGAACACTTTCTGCGACTCCGTGTCCAGTATCATTGCCAGGAATAGAAGCCTTCGTGTTGGCTCTAGGTGATATTTCGGAAGGTTCAGAATCCACCCGTGATCCTGGAGAAGTTTGGTTGAGAGAGCAATGCTGTTCAGCAACCTCTCCCTGGGCGGCGCCTTTATCAGAAGATTGTCCAGGTACAGAATTATATTCACTTCCTGTTTGCGGAATATAAACATCATCTCTGCCATCACTTTGGTGAATACCCTCGGTGCCGTGGAGAGATCAAATGACAGGGCCTGGGACTGGTAGTGACAGTCCTGCAGTGCAAACCATAGATAAGCCTGATGAGGCGGCCAGATCGGAATGTGAAGGTACGCATCCTTGATATGCAGACACACTAGGAATTCCCCTTCCTCCAAACCCGAGATCACTGCTCTCAGAGACTCCATCTTGAACTTGAATACTCTTAAGAACGGGTTCAAGGACTTGAGGTTCAGAATCAGTCATACCGAACTGTCCGGTTTTGGTACTACAAACAAGTTGGAATAGTACCACTTGTTGTGCAGATGAGGTGGAACTGGAACAATGACTTGAGTCTGTACCAGTTTTTGGATGGCATGCTGTAAAGTTATACTTGCCTCTTGTGTAGCTGGTAAGCCCGATTTGAAGAATCTGTGAGGTGGGAGCACTTGGAACTCCAGTCTGTAGCCCTGGGAAATAAGATCTATGACCCAGGGAATCCTGGCACGAACTTGACTAGATGTGAATTAATTTTAGTCGGTCTCCCACCTGACAGTCCTCCAGGCCTCGCGGCCCACCATCATGCTGAAGGCTTTGTGGAAGCAGAGCCTTAGCTGTGTTCCTGAGCACCTGCAGTTGCTGGTTTGCGTGGTTTACCTCTTGCGCCTCTGGAGGCCGTAGAAGCACCTCTGGATTTACCCTTAAACTTGGCTGTCCGAAAGGACTGTAAATTTGAAGCTGCAGAAGCTTTCCTGGCTGGGGGACCTGCGGAAGGAAGATACGTAGACTTACCCGCAAGTAGTTGTGGCGATCCATTTGTCTAGTTCGTCTCCAAACAATGCCTCTCCTGTGAAGGGTAGGCCTTCCATGCCTTTCCTTGAGTCCGCGTCAGCAGTCCACTGGTGTAGACACAAGCCCCTGCGTGCTGACACTGCCATAGCAGTGGTGCGTGCATTAAGCAAACCTATCTCTTTTATGGCTTCCGCCACAAAGTTCGCAGAGTGCTGTATATGCTGCAAGAGTAAAACAACATCCTCCCTAGATAAGGAGTCTAGCCCCTCAATTAGGTTACATGACCATTTAGCAACGGCTTTTGTGATCCACGCACATGCAATAGTGGGTCTCTGGGCCACCCCAGCAGCTGCATACAATGATATTACTGAAGTCTCAATTTTACGATCAGCCGTGTCTTTTAGGGAGACTGCACCAGGGACAGGCAATACAATTTTTCGTGACAGCCTAGAGACTGATGCGTCCACTATCGGAGGATTTTCTAATTTTTTCCTATCCTCCAGAGGAAAAGGAAAGATGAGAGCAAACTTTTAGGGATCTGAAATTTCTTATCAGGATTAACCCATGGTTCTTCAAACGGGGTATTCAATTCCTTTGACGCAGGAAAAGTGACTGAGGACTTCTTTTTTACATTAAAATAAGATTCCTCACACTCCTCTGACACCTTATCAGGAATCTGCAGAACATCTCTGATAGCCTCTATAAGAGCCTCTGTTCCCTGTGACAGAGTAGCATCCTCCCCTCCAAATCCACCTCGCCCTCCTTCATGTCTGAGCAGTCAGTCAGACTGCAGAATATGGGCCAGAAATCGTTTTTGTGGACAAATGGGAGTGGACTGAGACGCTGGTTTGGGGACTGAGTCTCTAATCATAAACTCATCCACAGTCTGTCTTAAGTATTGCGTCTCTTTCTCATTGCAGGATAATTTTGTAGAAATATTGGAGATCATTCCCTTAATGGAATTTACCCACTCCGGTTCAGCCCCGCTATTCTGGGAAGGTGCACTGCCCTGAGTACCCAGTAGTGAGCCCCATGGTGAAGAGGAACACTCCGCTGTACAAGAAACACACTCTTTGCCTGACAATGTAAATGTGACAGCATACACACACACACAGGAAAAGGTTAAGCACAATTAACCCACAAAGAGCCCTTCGGGGAGAGACAGAATTTTTTTGAGCCAGCCACCACCGCGCCCTTATCGCTAATGTCAAGCTTAGCCAGGTCGCAGACTAAGTACCCTGATAGGTGACTAAGTACACTAATAATCGCTCCCCCCCTGCTATGACCCCCTGGTACCGCTGAGGTAATCTGGAGTCTCTCCGGAGGAGCTGCGCGTCCCTGTCAGTCAGCGTCTGTGTCCACTGCAGAGGGAAAATGGCGCTGGTGAGCTGCTGGATCTGCTCATAGTGAAGGCCTTGCCCCCTTCAATGGCGCGCGGTCTTCCCGCTTTAATTATACTTGCTGAGGTAATCTGTTGCTTAAAATGGAGAGAAAACCATTTTGAGGCTGTTTTTGCCAGTATGGGCACTGTGTACAGTGTACTGAGACGCTGCTGTGTACTGTGTCAGGAGATGCATTCCGCCTCGGTTAGAAGCCATGCGTCTCCGTACCCTCATGCCGCCATAATGGACGGTGCCCCGCTAACCAGGACGCCGGCTTAGTACTCACCACCCTTCATTCTTCTGGCTCTGTTAGGGGTGGCGCCGTGTTGGGGCTTGCGAAAAGCTCCCTCAGGAGCTCAGTGTCCTGTCAGCGGGGAACGGGACCATTAAGAGGTTAGGCCTTTCCCCCCCTAAGTCCCACAAAGTAGGCAGGCTGGTGCCATCCAGCCCTGCCTGAAAATAACAAACATACAAAACAAATGCAGAAAACTCTTCAGGAGCTTCCATAAGCGTGACCGGCACCTCCGTGCACATTTTCTAAACTGAGTCTGGTAGAAGGGGCATAGAGGGAAGAGCCAGCCCACACTATCAAATTCTTAAAGTGCTCATGGCTCCTAGTGGAACTGTCTATACTCCACGGTACTAAATGGAACCCCAGTATCCTCTATGACGTAAGAGAAAAAGCGATCACACGGGCGATTGCAAGTTGATTGACAGGAAGAGGCAGTTTGTGGGTGGCAACTGACCGTTTTGTTGGAGCTTCCGGGAAAACGCAGGAGGGACTCAGCGTTTTGAGGGAGGGTGTCTGACGTCAGTTCCGGCCCCGATCAACGCAGCGGCTAAATAAGTCCTGGCCAGTGCAGAGACCGCACAAACTGATGTTTGTGCAGGTCTCCAACAAAAGCGATCGCACACCTGCACAAAGGTAGTACCCTCTCCCTGTAGGTGGCAACTACCTGATCGCAGGGATGCAAAAAATGCACCCTAGCGATCAGGTCTGAATTACCCCCTTGGTTTCTTACTTTACTATACTTCACAGCACCCATCCTGTGACCATTTGCATAACCAGTGAATGATGATGTTGTATTGGAGCAGAACACCCCCTCCCCCACCTCACCTTACCTACCACTTAATAATAGAATGTGCGCACTTGGCAGAGACTGACACTAAAGTAATGAGAATATGAACTGCGCTCGCTCATAAGTCAGTCACCCTCTATGGAGTGGGGAGCAGTGGTCGTGCTGCTAGGCTCCAGTGCGGAAACGCAGGCCGCCAGCCCATAGCAGTGATACACATTTTACTTTTATTGATTTATAAAGATCATAAAAACAACTAGGAACTTATTTTATATACATAATCCATTATGTAATTTCACCATTAGTACATCTATAATAAACACAACTGTCCCCTTTTATTAGTGTCAAAGCAAAGTACAAACTGGAAATGTGCTCTCTCTCTCTGATTGTATCAGAGGATTCTTCTATTGATGTTACTGTTTTTGTACATTTGTGACTGTAAAGAAACATTGCTGATATTAAAAAAAGGGCCTAATTCATGTAATGCCGATGTTCACGCAACTGAGCGATTTATCAGCAGACTGCATATGTGCCGCAACCGCACAGGGCACACACCAAGGTACCGTGCTCTCAGTGAGGATTTGATCACAGCATGATTGTCAGGAAGGGACCGTTCTTGAGGTAACGGGCAGTGATATCTGCCTCCAGTTGCGATCATGTACATAAAAAATCATGGCCCCACCGAATAGAGGTGCTGATGTTCCTCATTACTGCGATGATGCTGTGTATGCGTGCGCAGTTGCTGAGGACTTTGCAATGGCTCCGATGAGCATAGCTTCACTTGTGATGATTAGCAAGTCTGTAGCCTGGAAACCCGCTGTGCGTACAAACATACAATAGTACATACTGTAGTAGTACTAATTAGTACCTAGTAGTGAGAGCAGATCTTCTAAGGAATCTAGGAAGGCCCCTTGAGGCGGGTACACACGGTGAGATTTTGACTAAGTGTCGACTTTGCGATTTCCCTTCAACTCTCCGGAGCCCAGAACCACTGATATTGACTGTGTACAATTTTGACTATATACAATTTTGCCTATACTAGAAACTAGATAGTACACAATATAGTCAAAATTGCCTTGCCCGCACAGTCTATTTTTTCTTGTGATACTAGGAGCGCGCATCGGTATTGCAAGCTGTGTACACAAGGTGCGATATGTGCTAACTTCTCTTACGATTTTGACTATATAGTCAAAATCGTAAGCAAACATTGCACCGTGTGTATGCACCTATAGGTAATAACATTTATACACATAACCCAGTACACATCCATAGTACACATCCATTGCAGACTTCAAAGCGTGCGCCATATACCCTCAGTAATAGCGTTATTAACAATTGATATGCATGGCATTCTGCTTTTTTGCTCGCACATCCAAGTTATTCAGGAATCAACATACCATCAATATCAATTCACTAAGAAAATAGAAATCACATGGGAAGGGAAGTCATTAGTCAGGGAGACTGTTGTGAAACGTGACACAAAGGAAGTCAGCTATCGGCAAGGTAGATTCTTCTACAACTAAATCTGCTAACGTTCATTTCACTAATCTCTAGAATTCATTAACCTAAAAAGGTTTAATTTCCATTTCCCTGCATCAGCTCTATTTATGAAATGTTGTGCCCTATAAATATGCTGTTATTTTCCATAGTCAAGCACCCTCTTAACAAATCTTCTCATTAATATGTAAATGTAAAGTCAATCGGTCTTCTCCCTGACAGCACTATGAATTGCCAGTGCACTGTATAATCTGCTGTGACTTGGCACCCGCTATTTATCATGAAATATGTCAGTTAGAAAAATTATGGCAAATGCACTGCAATTGATAAGGCTGCAATCTGCTTTGTCAACACTTAATTGTTCCTTAAATCTTACATTTACATAGAAACAGCCTAAATTCTGATCCATAATGATACAAATAAACTAAATTAAAAGTGTCTTGGCCATCTCAAGATGTCTTGTTATGAGACTTCCTTGGCAGAGGGGAGAAAAAAAAAATACTGGCAAAAATCACAGATACCAACTAAAAAAACAAAACAATAAACATACATCTTCGCGTGACAAACAGGATTGTGGATTTGTTTATAGAGACTGCTACACATTATCCAGCAGGCTGAAAGAGTTGTGCAAAGATCTTTCCTAATCAATTGCTTGCATACCAATGGCTTTAATAAGGTACTAATAGTGAGTATTTTATTATAATCCCCTCTCCCACCGCTACCAGTGCGGCATCAGTATCGAGCCCAGCACCCCACCACCCTGACCATACCTCTCCCCAGACACTGACTGAGTAAATATCGGTTTTCAATAAGTCCAGCAATTCAACCAACACACGTTACTAATCATATTACAGGCATTCAAGACCAACACAACTATTTACTTGGACACAAACCACGTCTGCTTAGAAATTATAGGGAATAAAAGCCTGGTTCCTGCATGTTTGGTGGTACACTTCCAAAAACACAACTAATCCAGGGAACATAATCTACCTGTTATTCTAGACCAGAGGTTCCCAAACTGTGTGCCGTGGCTCCTGGGGTACCTCGGGACACTTGCAGGGGAGCCCTGGGTTGGTGGTCCAGGACCAATTCAAATTATTCATGGTCAATATAATAGGCAAAACCAGTGCTGGTGGCTGCCAGTCATAAAATATGTAGCCAAACAGAAGCAAATCTTGTCCCTCACCACACAACTGACCCTAAGGATGACATATAAACGTGATATACTTAATGTAATATTTCTACCTAAATTTCTCAATAATAAATTTTTGGCCTAGGGGTGCCGTGAAAAAATCTCTGATATTCTAGGGCGCCGTGATTCAAAATTTTGGAAACCACTGTTCTAGACAATCAAGTCTTAAGGAGCCACTGGAATGGACATTTAAATTTACCTATAGCAGTGATGGCTAACCTTGACACTCCTGCTGTTGTTGAACTACACATCCCAGCATGCCCTGCATCAGTTTTAGCATGGCCAAATAGCAAAACTGCAGCAGGGCATGCTGGGATGTGTAGTTCAACAACAGCTGGAGTGTCAAGGTTAGCCATCACTGACCTATAGAAACATGTAATGAAAACTGGAAAAACTCTACTAGCTGGAAAACAAAATGTAAAATGCACAAATAAAACATTGCTTGGCTGGTTTAATCAATAGTTTAATGAACACCATGGAGAAGAGAAAAAGTATTAAACCACTTTGTAGACAACAGATGATGTTTTTCCTGATTAAAAAGACAATTGTTTAAAAACAACTAATCATTGGCATGTTCCTAATTAGCATGTATATCTAAAACACATGGGGGAAATTTATCAAATGTTGGAGAGAGATAAAGTGGAGAAATGTAAAGTTCCACCCGACCAGTTCCTGTCATTTTTCAAACAGCCTGTAAAATGACAGTTAGGAGCTGATTGGTTGTTACTTTATGTCTTTCCAAGCTTTGATAATCTCCCCCTCTTTTATATAACTACTCTTAACATCTGTGCTGGAACAAAAGCCCCGTACACGCTGGACGACCACCTGTAATTAGCAATCAGTGCTATATCACTGATTGCTAATTAGGGGAGATCGCCAGTACATACACACTGAATGATACTGATGAACGATATCACTCAGTGACGTCACCCCCCACACTCCCCTAACATGCAGCTCAAAGATATAGGTAAAGTTGAGCTACATGTTTAGTCGATTATGCCTGAAGGAGTACGACCTGCAGGTGCGCGCATCGTTCAAGCAAACACACTACAGGATATGAACAATAGATCTATTTAAAAACATTGCTATCGTTCATATCATCTAGTGTGTCACCCAGTGTGTACGGGGCTAACAACTTATATTAGCCATGTGCTCTCTATGGAGTAGCGGACAAATTATTAAGGAAATCCTTAAGGGCAGACGTTCCCACTAGATTTAGATCTCCCGTCTGTCTTGTGTATCAGTGCTGGCATAACTGTATCCCCCTAAAGTTCATCTAAAAACAGAACGCAAAACGTTTTTATGATATGTCCATCACAGGAGTACATATACTGTAAGAGCAATGAACCCTTTTAAACGGCCTCCCCATAGAACAAGTTGTGGATTGCAAGCCACAATACAGGGGTCCCAACGGGGGGGGTACGGATCTGAAATCTGAAACATACTAACAGTATGTATGTCAGGATAAGCAAATAAATTAGTTATACATTTAAAATTGTGCATAGTCTTCTACCCTTTTCACACTGAATTCCCGGTCAGGTTTGAACACTGTTTCAAGCCATGTTACACCCCTTTCACACTGCAGCTTGGACCCGGGTAATTCCCAGGTTGACCCCTTACACGCTGGACCTGTGTCTGCCACCTTTTGCACTGCCGCTGCCTATTTCTGACGCCAGCTACTTTATCAGCCACCTGCTTCAGTCGCTCACAGCGAATCAGCAACTTTTAAACATAACCTGGGTCATGCCTTTCACCAGGCAGCTGACCTGGGTAGGTCCTGGGTTCAATACTGGTCGCGAACTGGGTCAAATTCCCAGGACACACAACCTGGGTTGACACTTTGACACCAAGTTAGGACCTAGGTTGAATTGGCAATATCATGGGACAGAGGCGCAGTGTGAAAGGGGTATTCGACACATAGCCCAAAATTAATTATGATGTCGTCTAAATAAATAATGAACAAATAAGAAATGATGGGTAAAGAGGGGGCGTGGCTTGCAGCCTGATTGAGCAGAGGTGTCCCTCGAGAGCTCCCAGTAAAAGCCTCATATTTACCCCGATATAACCCAGCCATCTGTGTTTATTTAGCTCCCGAAGCCCTGCTATATTGTCCCTGAAACAGGGCAATTCGTGTGGAAGTGCTGCGAAGCCGGGGAGCAGGTTTCTCCTGTTCCTGCGGGTTGCGGCCTTCCTTCTGTGCAGAAGCCGGGACCTAGATTTTACATCCCCCCCGGCCGGGCGACTTGGACCTGCGGGAGTCGCGTGGATTGCAGCGGCCCTGGCTGGTTATACTCTTCCCCTCCGTGGACCCTTACCAAGTGCTGGAGAAGGAACGCATGGGCCCCTGGAACCAGGAACCGAGCGCAGGCCAGAACCGCGAGGTGCCTGTGGACGTCCGGTGCCGGCGGCCATCTTGGAAGGGGCAAAGAGAGCCGCGCGGACGGAGTGAGCGCCCGAGCGGCTTGCACTGAATGGATCTCTCCCGCTGACGGTATCTGTGGGGCTGGTGGCGTGCATCAGCCCAGGGGACCCCTGGGCTGGCTTATCTGTTGTACACATCCCTATAGGAGCTCAATGACGGCAGCCATATTGGAGGTGGCTAACAAGACCCATCTCCATATACATGCTGAATAGCTGCTCTTTAGGTGCTACACAGCCCCTGCTCTCCCTGGAGCCACAGTGCGGCCCCCAGCTTACAACACTACACCTCTGCTAGCCGCTCTGTGAGAGACGAAAACCTTTGGAGCCGTATATATCCGCAGGCTCACGGTGCAGCACACTGCCTGCCGGCAGACCAGACGGGAGACAAGCTCCGGTGTCCCACTGCATTGGACAGCTCCTGGGGACACTCACATACGGACGAACGGGTACGACTGTGGGACCACCTGTCCTCGTCCCTCCCTCCGACGCTGCCTACTCCTTACTCTCCCCGACTCTGGTGTCCCGCTGATATCCGTTGCTGTCAGGGCCGCTCAGTCTTTGTCAACTGCCCTAGGAGGATAGCGATAGGGACACTGGCCCTCATCTCCCCCTCTGCAATGTCTGGGATGATAGCCTAGCAACACAATTTGTCCTACCTGGACCGTGATAGTTCTCTTTATACCTTTCCCTCTTCTACTTAACATACAGCCGACGAACACCGTCTGTGTATTTTTTATTTATTTTTTACTACATTTGTGATATCCCACCTACCCTCTACATTTTCCCATAATGGTGCAAAGAAACAAGAAAAACACGCAGCCCCCCACATTTTTTTTTGGACAAAAATCTAAGGGCCCCCCAACTCCTGCATTGCTCATGGATTCTCCTTCCTCTCCCTGCTCATCGGAGACGGGTATAGACCCACAAATCCAAGCAGTTATGACCAGTTTACTCGAAGGGGTGCAGTCCGCTTTTAAGCAAGAACTCTCCACAGCTATCGCCGAGTTCAAATCTGATCTCACGGCCCGCGGTAACCGTACAGATGCTCTTGAATCAAAGACAGATGACCTTTGTCGCTCTTAACAGCGTCTTGATTCGGAGCTCTCCAGACGTCATGATGAGCTTGAGGACCTCAAAGAACGCCAAGAGGACCAAGAGAATCGCTCCCGTCGCAACAATTTGCGCATCCGCAATGTGGCGGAATCAATCCTTAGCTCTGCCCTACCGTCTTTCCTGAAAGACTTCTTTCAACACGTCTTACCTGACCTTTCAGATGCCGATTGTCTATGTGATAGAGCCCACAGAGCGCTCCGAGCGAAGCCAGCCCCGACACAGCCGCCCAGGGATGTCATAATCCGTCTACACTATTTTCGTTCAAAGGAACGTATTCTGCTGTCTCTACGAGACTCTCCAGTGATCGACTTTCGGGATATGCAATTGCAAGTTTTTCAGGATCTGGCCCCCTCCACCATTCAAAAGAGACGGGATCTCCAGCCTGTTACTCGTATACTACGCCAACAACAAATACGATATAGATGGGGATTCCCCTTCAGGTTACGTTACAAGTTACAGCGAACAATTCTACTCACTCCATCAAAACCTTAAATCAAGGTCAAGATCTTTTGGCTAAGCTTGGTCTCCTCCCTGTACCGTCATCCGATGGTGGGTCTGCCTCTTCCTCTGGGCCACGACGCTCCCAGGCCCCTTCGCCTGAATGGACACAGGTAACTCGTCATCGCAACAACACCAATGACCCTCCTTGATTTTGACGGACTCTTTTTGGCTACACTTGAACAGTTCTCCACACTTTAGGAATGCGTCTCCTGACAGGAGACTCTTGATATCATTTTCCATCTTTTAAAATGCCTGTTGTGGGCCCTGAAGTTGCTCACCAAGCTTTAATGTTTACCATATGTTATGCCTAGCCTGGTGCAATTCTGCTAGGCTTATCCCATTTGTCTTGTCTCCCCTTGTTCCCCTTCCCTTTCCCCCCCCTCCCTCCCTTTTTATATATATATATATATATATATATATATATATAGATATATATATATATATAAAAGAGTTTGTGAAAAAAACGGGATTGCTCTTGATTAGGGGCGTATACAGACACTAGTGTTAGAGTATCAGTGCGAAGCGTACCAATCACTATTAGATACCGGCCATCGGGATCAGCTATGGTTGTCGTGTGGACAAATGGGATGTTACGGTGGATCAATATAGCTACCCCCCTTTTCTTACAGTCAGCAGAGGCAAAAAAGGTCTGGGTAAATTGCTTACCCCGAAGCTGAGAGTGTGCACCGGCGAAATGGGTCTCTTGGAGGAAAACTTTATCAGCCTTCTCTCTCCGACAGGCGGACATCACCACCGTACGTTTTTTGGGAGAATTAAGCCCGTTAACATTTATAGAGAACAATTTAAGCGCCATGAGATACCAAAGAACAAAAGAGCAGCTGTGGAAACCCAACCCGGGGAAGAAGGAAAAGGAAAGAAGAGAGATTGCAAAAACCAAGAATCAGAGACCGAGAAGAGAAAAAAAGGATAGAGAACCCATACGGGTGAAAACCCTGAATTATAGGGTCCCAATCAGGGACCGCTACACAAACGTAAAACAACATATTGTGAAGTAACAAATAAAGGGAGCACAAGGGGAGTGGGAATAGCAAGCTAATGCAGGAGAAGCGGGTCCCTCTGGAACGCAATAGTTGAGTTGGCTGGAGCCGATGATACAATAATGTAACCCAAGATATGAAAAACGATAAACAAAAACGTTCTGTGTCAACAAAAAAACAACAATTTTTTTTTTTTTTACAAAAATAAATAAATATATTATATATACACAAAAAATAAATATATATATATATATATATATATATATATATTTTGCGCCTTAATAGAGTAGCGCAAGGCCATATTATCTTAGGTGAGGGCTTTAATACTGTGCTGGATCCCTCCTTAGATAAATCTGTTCCCCCTAAAACTAAGAAGGATGCATCCCCATCTGATGCCGCCCTCACATTGACATCCTCCCTCACGCAGCTTGATTTACGTGACACCTGGCGTCTTAAACACTCCAATGCCAGAGACTATACCCACTTCTCTGCACCTCATCAGCATTACTCTCGAATAGATATGATACATGTATCTCACTCACTCTCAACGTTGATATCTGACTCAGGCATCACTCCCTGTTCATGGACGGATCATGCAGGGGTGTATATCCTAGTAGACTTTTATGGAACCCCTAATAAATCCCGTAAATGGCGTCTTGACGATACTCCTCTTTCGCATCCCTCCACCCTTTCAGACACCAAATTGAACCTGAAATTTTTCTTTGAGGAAAACGCTTCTCCAGAAGTTTCTCCTAACCTAGTTTGGGAAGCACATAAAGCCACTATTCGCGGCCACTTTATGTCTAAGGCCTCAGCCATACGTAAGAAAGCAGCACAGTCAGTTTCCTCATTGGAATCTAACATTTCTGCGCTTTTAGCCCAACATAAAATTGCCCCGTGCGACTCCCTACTTTCCCAGATAAATAACCTCAGAGGTCAGTTAAACACTCTTTTATCGCGGAGAGCGGCAACTATACTACAGAATCTCCGTCAGAAATTTTACGATAAAGCGGATAAAATTGATAGTCTCTTAGCTAATAAGTTAAGAAGCAAGCGAGCTATGGGACTGATAGAAAAACTACATTCTTCTACATTAGACGCACTCACTTATGATCCTAAATTGATGGTGGAGGAATTTCGGGCCTATTATAGCTCCTTATATAATCTCCCTGCCCCCCCTCTTCCTTCCGATGGTCCTGAGGGAGTGCGTTCATACTTGTTGGGTGCCCCCCTGCCGGGTTCGACGGAGCAACAGATTTCTCTTCTCAATGCGGATATATCGCTGGAGGAGACGGTTGCCGCTATCAAATCTATGCGATCGTCAGCTGCCCCTGGTCCAGATGGCTTTACTGCTCAGTATTATAAAACATTCCATACGGAACTGGCCCCATATATTACCTCACTCTTTAATAGGGTTCTAGAGGGAGCATCATTTGCGCCAGCGACAGTACAAGCCGACATTATTGTGATTCCAAAGCCAGAAAGGGATCCAACACGATGTTCCAACTATCGTCCGATTTCTTTGCTGAATGTAGATCTTAAGATTTACGCTAAAATTTTAGCCAACCGCTTAGCTCCCCTGCTTCCGCAACTGATACACCCGGATCAAGTGGGTTTTATTTCTGGCCGCCAGGCCTCCGATAATACCAGGAGAGCCATAGATTTGATTCACTCTATCCATAAACAGAAGCTACCCTCGTTGTTGCTAGCATTGGATGCTGAGAAGGCTTTTGACAGAATCTCCTGGCCCTTTGCTTTCTCAGTACTCTGGAGGATGGGCTTTTCTGGCCAATTCCTAGAAGGTGTTTCGGCGCTTTACAGATCCCCTACTGCCACGGTTTCTGTTAACCGCCTCACCTCTTCCGCGTTCAACATCACTAACGGCACCAGACAGGGATGCCCGCTCTCCCCGTTGCTATTTGCCCTGGTTATGGAACCGCTGGCAGCAAGGATCCGAGCTAATATAGATATAGCTGGAGTGCGGGTTGGCCCTTCTGAACATAAAATAAGAATTTACTCACCGGTAATTCTATTTCTCATAGTCCGTAGTGGATGCTGGGGACTCCGTAAGGCCCATGGGGATTAGCGGCTCCGCAGGAGACTGGGCACAACTACAAAGAAAGCTTTAGACTACTGGTGTGCACTGGCTCCTCCCACTAAGACCCTCCTCCAGACCTCACTTAGGATACTGTGCCCGGAAGAGCTGACACAATAAGGAAGGATTTTGAATCCCGGGTAAGACATATACCAGCCACACCAATCACACCGTATAACTCGTGATACAATACCCAGTTAACAGCATGATAACAACTGAGCCTCTCAACAGATTGCTTAACTAAAGGGTTATTGTTGAGCTATAACTATATACAAGTATTGCAGACAATCCGCACTTGGGATGGGCGCCCAGCATCCACTACGGACTATGAGAAATAGAATTACCGGTGAGTAAATTCTTATTTTCTCTAACGTCCTAAGTGGATGCTGGGGACTCCGTAAGGACCATGGGGATTATACCAAAGCTCCCAAACGGGCGGGAGAGTGCGGATGACTCTGCAGCACCGAATGAGAGAACTCAAGGTCCTCCTCAGCCAGGGTATCAAATTTGTAGAATTTAGCAAACGTGTTTGCCCCTGACCAAGTAGCAGCTCGGCAAAGTTGAAGAGCCGAGACCCCTCGGGCAGCCGCCCAAGAAGAGCCCACTTTCCTCGTGGAATGGGCTTTTACTGATTTAGGACGCGGCAGTCCAGCCGCAGAATGTGCAAGCTGAATCGTACTACAGATCCAGCGAGCAATAGTCTGCTTAGAAGCAGGTGCACCCAACTTTACAGGATAAAGAGCGAGTCAGTCTTCCTGACTCCAGCTGTCCTGGAAACATACATTTTTAGGGCCCTGACTACATCCAACAACTTGGAAGCCTCCAAGTCATTTGTAGCCGCAGGCACCACGATAGGTTGGTTCAGATGAAAAGCTGATACCACTTTGGGGAGAAACTGGGGACGAGTCCTCAATTCTGCCCTATCCATATGGAAAATCAGATAAGGGCTTTTACATGACAAAGCCGCCAATTCTGAAACACGCCTGGCCGAAGCCAAGGCCAACAACATGACCACTTTCCACGTGAGATATTTTAAATCCACGGTTTTCAGTGGCTCAAACCAATGTGACTTTAGGAAATCCAACACCACGTTGAGATCCCAAGGTGCCACTGGAGGCACAAAAGGGGGCTGAATATGCAGCACTCCCTTAACAAAAGTCTGAACTTCAGGTAGTGAAGCCAATTCTCTCTGGAAGAAAATCAACAGAGCCGAAATCTGGACCTTAATGGAACCCAATTTAAGGCCCATAGTCACCCCTGACTGTAGGAAGTGCAGGAACCGGCCCAGCTGAAATTCTTCCGTTGGGGCCTTCCTGGCCTCACACCACGCAACATATTTTCGCCATATGCGGTGATAATGGTTCGCGGTTACTTCTTTCCTAGCTTTTATCAGCGTAGGAATGACTTCCTCCGGAATGCCCTTTTCCTTCAGGATTCGGTGTTCAACCGCCATGCCGTCAAACGCAGCCGCGGTAAGTCTTGGAACAGACAGGGCCCATGCTGCAGCAGGTCCTGTCTGAGCGGTAGAGGCCATGGGTCCTCTGACATCATTTCTTGAAGTTCCGGATACCACGCTCTTCTTGGCCAATCCGGAACAATGAGTATAGTTCTTACTCCTCTTCTCCTTATTATCCTCAGTACCTTTGGTATGAGAGGAAGAGGAGGGAACACATAAACCGATCGGTACACCCACGGTGTTACCAGAGCGTCCACAGCTATCGCCTGCGGGTCTCTTGACCTGGCGCAATATTTTTCTAGCTTTTTGTTTAGGCGGGACGCCATCATGTCCACCTGTGGTTTTTCCCCACTGGTTTACAATCATTTAAAAGACTTCTGGATGAAGTCCCCACTCTCCCGGGTGGAGGTCGTGCCTGCTGAGGAAGTTTGCTTCCCAGTTGTCCACTCCCGGAATGAACACTGCTGACAGTGCTAACACGTGATTTTCCGCCCATCGGAGAATCCTTGTGGCTTCTGCCATCGCCGTCCTGCTTCTCGTGCCGCCCTGTCGATTTACATGGGCGACTGCCGTGATGTTGTCTGACTGGATCAGTACCGGCTGGTTTTGAAGCAGGGGTTTTGCCTGACTTAGGGCATTGTAAATGGCCCTTAGTTCCAGAATATTTATGTGCAGGGAAGTCTACTGACTTGTCCATAGTCCTTGGAAGTTTCTTCCCTGTGTGACTGCTCCCCAGCCTCGAAGGCTGGCATCCGAGGTCACCAGGACCCAGTCCTGTATGCCGAATCTGCGGCCCTCTTGAAGATGAGCACTCTGCAGCCACCACAGCAGAGACACCCTTGTCCTTGGAGACAGGGTTATCAGACGATGCATCTGAAGATGCGATCCGGACCACTTGTCCAACAGGTCCCACTGAAAGGTTCTTGCATGAAACCTGCCGAATGGAATCGCTTCGTAGGAAGCTACCATTTTTCCCAGGATCCAGGACCCGAGATAGTGCTACCCCTACCAATAACTGTTCTCTGGACCTCGCCTTTATCAGGAGATCGTCCAAGTACGGGATAATTAAAACTCCCTTCCTTCGAAGGAGTATCATCATTTCCGCCATTACCTTGGTAAAGACCCTCGGAGCCGTGGAGAGACCGAACGGCAACGTCTGGAATTGGTAATGACAATCTTGTACCACAAACCTGAGGTACTCCTGGTGAGGATGGTAAATGGGGACATGTAGGTAAGCATCCTTGATGTCCAGCGATACCATGTAATCTCCCTCGTCCAGGCTCGCAATAACCGCCCTGAGCGATTCCATCTTGAACTTGAATTTTTTTATATATGTGTTCAAGGATTTCAAATTTAAAATGGGTCTCTCACCGAACCGTCTGGTTTCGGTACCACAAACATTGTGGAATAGTAACCCCTTCCTTGTTGAAGTAGGGGCACCTTTACTATCACTTGTTGTGAATACAGCTTTTGAATTGCCTGTAACACTGCCTCCCTGCCTGAGGGAGTGGTTGGCAAGGCAGATTTGAGGAAACGGCGGGGGGGAGACGTCTCGAATTCCAGTTTGTACCCCTGAGATACTTTTTGAAGGATCCAGGGATCCACCCGTGAGCGAGCCCACTGCTTGCTGAAATGCTTAAGACGGGCCCGCACCGTACCTGGCTCTGCCTGTGGAGCCCCAGCGTCATGCTGTGGACTTTGAGGAAGCGGGGGAGGACTTTTGCTCCTGGGAACTGGCTGTATGTTGCAGCTTTTTCCCTCTACCTCTGCCTCTGGGCAGAAAGGACGCGCCTTTAACCCGCTTGCCCCTATTGGGCCGAAAGGACTGTACCTGATAATACGGTGCTTTCTTTGGTTGTGGGGGAACATGGGGCAAAAATGTAGACTTCCCAGCTGTTGCTGTGGAAACGAGGTCCGAGAGACCATCCCCGAACAATTCCTCACCCTTATAAGGCAGAACTTCCATGTGTCGTTTGGAATCTGCATCACCTGTCCACTGCCGAGTCCATAACCCTCTCCTGGCAGAAATGGACATTGCACTAATTTTGGATGCCAGCCGGCAAATATCCCTCTGTGCATCCCTCATGTATAAAAGTGCGTCTTTTATATGCTCTACGTTCAGCAAAATAGTGTCACTATCTAGGGTATCTATATTTTCTGACAGGGAATCTGACCACGCAGCAGCAGCGCTGCACATCCAGGCTGAAGCTATAGCCGGTCTCAGTGTCACACCTGTGTGTGTATATATAGATTTCAGGATAGCCTCCTGCTTTCTATCAGCAGATTCCTTCAGGGCGGCCGTATCCGGAGACGGTAGTGCCACCTTCTTCGACAAGCGTGTGAGCGCCTTATCCACCCTAGGGGATGTTTCCCAGCGTGACCTATCCTCTGGCGGGAAAGGGTACGCCATTAGTAACCTCTTAGAAATTACCATCTTTTTATCAGGGGAAGCCCACGCTTCTTCACACACTTCATTTAACTCTTCAGATGGAGGAAAAGCTACTGGTAGTTTTTTCTCTCCAAACATTATACCCTTTTTTGTGGTACCGGGGGTAACATCAGAAATGTGTAACACATTTTTCATTGCCTCAATCATGTAACGTGTGGCCCTACTGGAAGTTACATTAGTCTCATCGTCGTCGACACTGGAGTCAGTATCCGTGTCGACATCTGTGTCAACCATCTGAGGTAGCGGGCGTTTTAGAGCCCCTGATGGTTTTTGAGACGCCTGGGCAGGCACAGGCTGAGAAGCCGGCTGTCCCACATTAGGTATGTCGTCAAACCTTTTATGTAAGGAGTCGACACTATCACGTAATTCCTTCCACAGCACCATCCACTCAGGTGTCGACCCCGCAGGGGGTGACATCACATTTACAGGCATCTGCTCCGCCTCCACATAAGCCTCCTCATCAAACATGTCGACACAGCCGTACCGACACACCGCAAACACACAGGGAATGCTCTGACAGAGGACAGGACCCCACAAAGCCCTTTGGAGAGACAGAGCGAGAGTATGCCAGCACACACCAGAGCGCTATATAACACTGGGATCCCACTATCAATGAGTGTTTTCCCTATAGCTGCTTTTTTATATATATTACATATATATATATATATATATATATATATATATATATATATCTATACTGCGCCTAAATTTAGTGCCCCCCCCTCTCTTTTTTACCCTTCTGTAGTTTTCTCAGACTGCAGGGGAGAGCCAGGGAGCTTCCTTCCAGCGGAACTGTGAGGGAAAGTTGGCGCCAGTGTGCTGAGGGAGAAGCCCCGCCCCCTTTTCGGCGGACTTTCTCCCGCTTTTTCTGTTATACTGGCAGGGGTAATTTTGCATCTATATAGCCCCTGGGACTATATATGATGCATATTTTGCCAGCCAAGGTGTTATCTATTGCCCTCAGGGCGCGCCCCCCCCCCCCCCCCCCCCAGCGCCCTGCACCCATCAGTGACCGAAGTATGAGGTGTACATGAGGAGCAATGGCGCACAGCTGCAGTGCTGTGCGCTACCATGGTGAAGACTGAAGTCTTCTGCCGCCGATTTTCCGGACCTTCTTCGTGCTTCTGGCTCTGTAAGGGGGACGGCGGCGCGGCTTCGGGAACGAACACCAAGGTCGGGTCCTGCGGTCGATCCCTCTGGAGCTAATGGTGTCCAGTAGCCTAAGAAGCCCAAACTACCACCTGTTAGGTAGGTTCGCTTCTTTTCCCCTTAGTCCCTCGCTGCAGTGAGTCTGTTGCCAGCAGATCTCACTGAAAATAAAAAACCTAAATATACTTTCTTTCTAGGTGCTCAGGAGAGCCCCTAGTGTGCATCCAGCTCGGCCGGGCACAAGAATCTAACTGAGGTCTGGAGGAGGGTCTTAGTGGGAGGAGCCAGTGCACACCAGTAGTCTAAAGCTTTCTTTGTAGTTGTGCCCAGTCTCCTGCGGAGCCGCTAATCCCCATGGTCCTTACGGAGTCCCAGCATCCACTTAGGACGTTAGAGAAAATTGCGTTATACGCTGACGATGTCCTAATATCTCTGGGATCGCCATCTCAGTCGTTACAGCCGCTCCTCTCTGAGATAGATCTCTACTCTAAATATTCAGGTTATAAACTTAATACGAGTAAGACTGAAGTATTGAATTTTTATATCCCCGGCCCGACTAAGCTCTCATTAGAAAATTCCTTCCCATTTCAATGGCACAAACAAAAGATCAAATACCTAGGTATTTTTCTAACACATAGCCATCATCAACTTTACCAAGCTAACTTCCCTAGACTTCTAGATCGAATTAAGTCTGATTTGTCTTCTTGGTCTAGCCTCTTTATCTCCTGGATAGGTAGGGTAAACTCTGTGAAGATGAACGTGCTTCCTCGGATACTTTACCTGTTTCAGACCCTCCCGATATTTGTTCCTCCATCTGTTTTTAAATTCTTACAATTTCATACGTCACAATTCATATGGGCGAATAAACGTCCCCGTGTTCGATTGAAACTCTTACAGCGCCCAACATTTAGTGGCGGCCTAGGCATCCCAGACTTCAGGAGATATTATTTAGCCACACAGCTCTCACACTGCGTGCAATGGTGTAACCCCGAGGCTAGAAGGGTCTGGGTATCTATAGAAGCCGCCGAAGTGGGTCTCTCTACTCTCTCTTCTCTTCTCTGGCTTTCGAAATCCTGTCGCCCCAAAACTATAACATCCCATCCCGTAGTCTCCCGTTCACTAACGATTTGGGACTTCGCCAATAGGAAATATGGTTTGGCCCCGGCCCCATCCCCTGTCATCCCAATACTACACAATCCTGGTTTTCCTCCCGGTACAAATAAATCATTGTTTGCTCCCTGGCAAGATAGAGGTATTTTATATCTGAATGACATTACCAGGGATACTACCTTTCCACAGGTTTCTCAGGTTCAAGAATCTATTGATATTCCCTCTAGGTATTTTTATAAATTTTTACAACTTAGACATTTTCATTCCTCAATGGGCCGCGTCCTTTCCAGAAGACCCTTGACCACGTTTGAGACCATATGTTTGAGACGTCACTCAACCAAAGGCTTAATCTCCCTCATGTATACAACTCTCACTGGAGATCAGCGCGATCCCCATGAGAGAGCATGGGAAACGGGCCTAGGCTCGACTTTAGATAACGAGGAATGGTCTGAGGCCTGGGGCAATGCGGCGTCTAGCTCCATCTGCGTAAGAATCAAAGAGAATGTCTATAAATTAATATATAGATGGTATTACGTACCATCTTGCTTGAGCAAAATGTACCCGGATACGTCGGATAGATGTTGGAGAGGATGTGGCGCAGAGGGCTCTTTCCTACACATATGGTGGTCATGTCCTAAAATAGTGCATATGTGGAGGGAAGTGATCAACTTTAGATCTAGTTTGTTGCAGATTTCTATTCCTTCTGACCCTAAATACATTCTCCTCCGCCTAAACTTACCAACACTAACAAAATTTCAAAATAAATTGTTACGTCATATAGTCTCCGCAACAACTTGTCAACTAGCTGCAAATTGGAAAAACCCTATCCCGCCTACCATGCAGTCTATAGTTGCCCGTATCTGGTACGTTTACCGCATGGACTATATGACTAGCATCATAAATTGCTCCCCTAAGTCATTCGAGAAAATTTGGAGTCCATGGCTGGCCACCCAGCATGCCCCTTCACCCTTTAATCTGTGATACCCTATATCATATTTGAGGAGACCCTCCCGGGACTCAATTCTATTCTATTCTGTTCATTCCTCTTCTTTTGTCTCTTCTTCTCTGTCTTTCTCTCTTCTTGATCCTTTTCTACTCTAACTCTTCACTATCCGTCGGTTAGCTACGCTACTGACTGGCCTTTTCCCTATTTTATACCGCCCGCTTCCTGGGTCAAAAATGTGTCACTGTTTTTTTCAGTTATCTTTATAATTGCCAACTGTTGTGCTATGTCTGTAATGTAATTTGGTGAAACCACTACCCGTTGGTATATGTTTGCACTTTGTGATCCCGTGAATAAAAATTACTTTAAAAAAAAATAAAAAATAAAGAAATTATGGGTAAAATAACCTAAGTATTTTCTCACTCACCTCCTTCCAGGGGCTGACAAACTGCGTACGTGCATATCGAGTCAGCATATGGATGATCACCACTTGTCCCCACTCCTCCACATCCACCAACAGGTTACACAGCTTCCGGTAATTTTTGTGAATCAAATCAATTCTATCCGGACATACCTCTTCAAATGCCATCACTACGCTACCGGCCACAAGCTGCACAGCAAGACAGGAAACAATAAAACATGTTATTAATGACACAACTCTGTAAAGTAACAGTATTACTAGTCAAAGTCAACATTTTATTCATTTGAAAATGGGTGGTCTTCAGTATGCCGACTGACGGGATCCCGGCGCACAGTATACCGACGCCGGAATCCCGACAGCCGGCATACCGACACTTATTCGGGTCCACGACCCCCCTGGAGGGAGAATATAATAGCGTGGTGCACGTAGCACTGTCGGTAAGCCGGCGGTCGGGCTCCCGGCGCCGGTATGCTAGTCGCCAGGAGCCCGGCCGCCGGCATACCATACTGAACCCTTTGAAAATCTGTAACAAAAAAAGTGTTACAGGTTAAAATAGTAAATCATAATATAGTAGAGTTGTGCAGGGAAACCAGCAATGTCGGCATTACCGCAAATCACTGACATGTACATAGCCAGGGATTGCCTATGAAACCACTACTATCACCTGTAAAACGTCCTAAAGCAGAGGTGACCAAATGGTAGATCGCGATCTACCGGTAGTTCGCGGAGCATCCACCGGTAGATCGCGACAGACTTAACAGAAAATAACTGTAAGTAGCCTGCCGCCGCTGCTTCTCTTCACAGTTCCCACAGATGAAGTGTGCCGGACATAATGACGTCACCCGAGATGTGAGGAGCCTGGGCTAGATGGATCCAGTTTGATCCAGCCGGCGGTGGCAGCGACAGGAGAAGCAGCTGAGAGGCCATGCAGCGTGAAAGCGGGAGCCGTGACTGCAGGGAGAGGGAGGACCGAAGCTAGGCAGCGTGTCAAATTGTCAGGGAAGTTATGCAAAGGGGGGTTTCTTCACAAGGGGAGGGATGATCTGCAAAGGGGATGGGGCGGATCTGCACAGAGCGTGGTATCTTTACAAAGGGTTTTTTTTTTATACATGGGGGATCTGCAACGGGTGGAGGATCTGGCACAGAGGGTATTATTGTACAGGGGGCTATTATACAGCGGACTGGAGGAGGGGTATATGCAAAGTGGGGATTTGCACAGAGGAGGGTATTGTACAGGGGGCTATTATGCAGGGGAGTGGAGGGGGGGGGGGTATCTGCACAAGGGGGGGATCTGCAATGGGGGGGGATCTGCAAAGGGGGGGGGATCTGCACAGAGGGGGGTTATGTGATATTGTCATTCTTAATGCTATTTTTAAATGTGCGCGTTATTACTAGTGCTGTTATTTGATGGCATCATTATTAACGCTATTCTTAAATGTGAGTGTTATTATTGGTGTTATTTGACGCCGGTAGATCACCGGTAAGTGGACAAAAAGTAGATCCCAGAACCTAAAAGTCCGGCCACCCCTGTCCTAAAGTAATGTATATCCTGACAAGATATAAAAGCTATGTAGTGAAAATATCAACATTTCCAACACCGTGATCATGCTACAATACACGCAGTGGGATGCACCGTGATCATGCTTCAATACACGCAGTGGGACGCACTGTGATCATGCTACAATACATGCAGTGGGACACACCGTGATCATGCTAAAATACACGCAGTGGAACGCATCATGATCATGGTACAAAGGACGCAGTGGAATGCACCGTGATCATGCTACAATACACACAGTGGGATGCAGTGTGATCATGCTACAATACACACAGTGGGATGCAGTGTGATCATGCTACAATACACACAGTGGGATGCAGTGTGATCATGCTACAATACACACAGTGGGATGCAGTGTGATCATGCTACAATACACTCAGTGGGACGCACCTTGATAATGCTTCAATACACACAGTGGGATGCAGTGTGATCATGCTACAATACACGCAGTGGGACGCACCGTGATCATGCTACAATACAGGCAGTGGGACGCACCGTGATCATGCTACAATACACGCCGTGGGACGCACAATGGTCATGCTACAATACAAGCAGGGGGACGCACCGTGATCATGCTACAATACAGGCAGTGGGACGCACCATGATCATGCTACAATACAAGCAGGGGGACGCACCGTGATCATGCTACAATACAGGCAGTGGGACGCACAATGGTCATGCTACAATACAAGCAGGGGGACGCACCGTGATCATGCTACAATACAGGCAGTGGGACGCACCTTGATAATGCTTCAATACACACAGTGGGATACAGTGTGATCATGCTACAATACACGCAGTGGGACGCACCGTGATCATGCTACAATACAGGCAGTGGGACGCACCGTGATCATGCTACAATACACGCCGTGGGACGCACAATGGTCATGCTACAATACAAGCAGGGGGACGCACCGTGATCATACTACAATACAGGCAGTGGGACGCACCGTGATCATGCTACAATACACGCCGTGGGACGCACCATGATCATGCTACAATACAAGCAGGGGACGCACCGTGATCATGCTACAATACAGGCAGTGGGACGCACAATGGTCATGCTACAATACAAGCAGGGGGACGCACCGTGATCATGCTACAATACAGGCAGTGGGACGCACCATGATCATGCTACAATACACGCCGTGGGACGCACCATGGTCATGAAACAATACACACAGTGGGATGCAGTGTGATCAAGCTGCAATACACGCAGTGACAGGTACAAGAGGGTTACAGTGTACAGGATCAATGACTGTAACATTTTAACAACTTCATTCATTTTAAATAATAAAATTATGAATGTCTCAAAGAAAACTCCTCCCAGGAGATATAAGGCAGCGCAACAACAGGAGACGGACAGTACAGTACATGAGGAAGTAACATTTATCAGCATCTCATAACGTGTCCCATATTATGCAGCACCGTATTTGTAGTCACTCTCATCAGTTCCTGCCCCACTGCTCCCCAACCCTCACACGCCCATTGATGTCAGCATACCATAACCTGCCATATGATTATGCAGAGTGACAAGACAGCCACACTAACAGGGAACCATTCTAACTGGTGAGCCACCATACTGCCACGGCTTACCGCACAGCTTTGAAGAATATACAAAATATAACTACCTTCCAACACTAATAACAACCAGATAACTGACTTGTGTGGCCACACATTTATAGTGTAGAGCAGACCTTACACCATTTCATTATTGTGTATCGCTGAGAAAGACTTTAGAGGAACAATAGTAATCCCATATCTATAGAATGACCACGATTGGCGTTAGCACAACAGCAATAACAAGACAAACGAATCATCCCGCGCATAGAACAGGAATCTAACAGCCAAACCCTAAACCATCATTTCTGCCCCAACCAGCTTTAGTCTGTATGCAAATCTCACTTATACTATTTGGGGAAATTACAGTTCCAGGTGATCGCAATAAAATGCTGAACCCGCCCACCAACATGGCCAAGTTTTCCATCACTCCCATTAATCCAGTGATCCTTCCCCTGTCCTATAACAGCTATTCTTTTACTCAGTGATTCTACTGCAATTCACTTTCATTGGCTGTATAACCTGTATATATGACCTTATGTATGTATGTATGTATGTATGTATGGCAGATTCTGTACTATTTTGGGGGCTTTTCTTGCTTAAGCGAGCTCCTTTAAACATAACCGGGGAACACCGTTTCATATTACAACGTATTCGGCACAGACCCAGAAAAAACCTTGGTCATGACCTGGGTCACAGACGAGTCGTCCCATTCACACCGACACAAGACCTGGGTTTTCCCGGATCCTTGCCTCGATGTGAAAGGGGTATACAGTATATAGACATTTTCTCTTCAAAAGGGACAATATGCTTTAGCCTCAACAATAGCTATTTCCAGCAGTTGCAAACATACATTTACACACCTTAAGAAATCTTACTATATAGAGAAACACTACATTTATGTAACCCTAAAAACACACATACATTAGTTACTTCCTACACATACAAAGCTATCACAGGGGAACGCTATAAATATAACACACAAAGTCAACATATATTGTAAAATACAAAGTGCAATATAAAACCCCACAGGAAAATAAAAGGTTTCATTCATTGAAAGCAAACAGGATTACTTGTAAGTACAAGCAATTTCCCAAATGACTTAAACAGTAATTGGATGAAAACACAACTTGATGAAAGCTTTTCGGTATAAAAGAAAAAAAAAAACTAAAGAAAACCAAATGTTATTTGCGCTAATAATAATATTTTTTAGCTTTTCTTCCGTTACTATTTGGCCAACATTTGGTATATTAATATGCATCCAACATTACAATCAAAAGAAAACAGTGCAGAATATATACTTGCTATTATGCTAAGCAAGCTGGAAGTCCTTTGGGGATTCTATGAATTACCAATCAGTATAAGCGTGAAGTTGCATTTATTGACTCCAGCCCTGTCCACGTACTGGAACCTGCTGGTACCAGCATGAAGACAATTCATTCCACTAACCAAAGATTTGATTATTTGTAAGAACTAAATAAAATACATCAGACATCTTAAGGTAATTTGCTTTTCCTGTTATTCCTAAAATGAAGAAAAAGGGCACAAGATAGTGTTAGCTACACGTACATAGGAACATAATATCTATCCGCTACACCATCAGGTAGAAGAACATGCCAAGAGTTTAATTAATGACAGCATTATTCGATTGATAGAGTGTGGGAGTCTATTACTTCATTCTTCTGGAGGTAAACAAGCAAACAACAAAACTATTTTAATAGACATGTCGGCAAATTTAAAAGGCAGATCATACTAGAAAGCCAAATAATGTAAACTACACTAAACAATATTGCATTATATTGTTTTCCTAGATCTCGGGCATCGGTAATAGTAATGGGTGCTTCATAAATGTTAACACAAAGGGGATACAATCAATTTGCCAGCTGTCAGGATACGAATGCTGGAATCCCAACAGCCGACAGCCGGAATCCCGGCGTGCAGGGACTATTTTCCCTCCTTGTTGTCTACGACGCAGTGAGCCCGCAGAGTGGCAGGCGCAGTGAGCCCGCAGAGTGGCAGGCGCAGTGAGCCCGCAGAGTGGCAGGCGCAGTGAGCCCGCAGAGTGGCAGGCGCAGTGAGCCCGCAGAGTGGCAGGCGCAGTGAGCCCGCCCGCCCCGCCGCCGGCATTCTGGCGGGTGGGATGCAGCTGTCTGGCTCTTGACAGCCGGCATCCCACCCACCGGTAAATACTATGTATTCCATTTAGAGTACTCCCATACTGCCCCATTTTTCATTAGCAAGTCCTGATTGTCTGGTAGAAACAGGTTTTAAATATAGATAAGGCGGCAGGGCTGTGGGTGTAGTGGGTATGCCGGGGGTATAATCTCAGCAGTTTAGAGCGCTGCCCAAATTGCCCTCATTTCCCTTACGTGAAGGTGTGGAACAGTATTAAACAAAAAGGATACAGCATCATACAATCCTGGTAGCTGATAAGGGAGCTCAACTCACCCCTCACTCCCGCAGATTTCTGTACACAACCCTGCGGGGCAGTGAATGTAAATCTGCCAGTCCAGAGATGCTGTAAGTGCAATATATAGCCGCACTTACAGTACTTGAGGCGCAAGCCAATTAGTGGCAAATAGGATCGCGATCATATTGTTTTCCACCAAATGACTTCATGACATTATTACTTTTTATTTTATTTTTTTGCACATTTAAGATGATGAACTACAGTACATATCTAAATAATGAAATACAAAAAAAAAACAAAAAACATTAGAATACATACAATCACTACACCATATAGGGGTATATTCAATTTGTGCCGGTTTTTCCACGACAGTCAGAAAAACTGCACTTTTCAACAGTTTTAAGTCGAACTTGCATTCAACCTATTCAATAAAAGTGCCGTATTTTTTGACTTGTCGGAAAACACGTGGATCGGACGAGTTACTCGCTGATCCACCTGTTTCTGTCAAAAACGCGGCTGTTTGACAGTTTGCCGCCGATGCAGATTATACATGTAATCAAGTCGAATCTGCATTTGTCGGAATGCTGGCCGCTTCTGGCCAGCATTGAATAGTGGCGTGTCGGATTCTCTCCGTCGGAGAGGATCCGACATCAATTGAATATACCCCATAGAAGCTAAACTCAATGGTGTGAAACTGCTTCTTATAAAGAGGGAGATATACTAAGCCTTGGAGAGTAATAAAGTTTAGAGAGATAAAGCACCAACCAATCAGCTCCTAACTGCATGTTACAACCTAGCTGCTTGGTTGGTACATATACACACACATATATATATATATATATATATATATATATATATATATATATATATATATATATATATACATACACACACATATAAGTCTCCAACTTCGGCACTCCACAAACATTCAAACGTATGCTGCGCCCGGTGACTTCCTCATTACAGCCTCCGTGGCTGCACGCAATATACTCCTCCACTGGCGGCACTCAAGGTCTATTATCTCATTAAAGAAAACAACAGCCGACTTGTGTCTTCTTTAATGATAATATCTATCAATGCTTGTTGCACGGCACTCACTGTGTCCTCAGCTGGGGTTGAAATAAACAAGATAGCCGGTGCCTTCCAGTGGTTACAGCAAGCGCTGTGTCCAATGATATATCCAGCATGCAGGCGGCACTCACGGCGTGGAATAAAACAACAGACGCAAGTCTGGGATGCAAAATCAACGTTTCAATGTTAAGTAACGAAAGTGACGAAAATGTTTACTTAACATTGAAACGTTGATTTTGCATCCCAGACTTGCGTCTGTTGTTTTATTCCACGCCGTGAGCGCCGCCTGCATGCTGGATACACACACACATTTTATATATATATATATATATATATATATATATATATATAATAAGATTTTACTTACCGATAAATCTATTTCTCATAGTCCGTAGTGGATGCTGGGGACTCCGTCAGGACCATGGGGAATAGCGGCTCCGCAGGAGACAGGGCACAAAAAGTAAGCTTTTAGGATCACATGGTGTGTACTGGCTCCTCCCCCTATGACCCTCCTCCAAGCCTCAGTTAGGTACTGTGCCCGGACGAGCGTACACAATAAGGAAGGATCTTGAATCCCGGGTAAGACTCATACCAGCCACACCAATCACACCGTACAACCTGTGATTTGAACCCAGTTAACAGTATGATAACAACGAAGGAGCCTCTGAAAAGATGGCCCACAACAATAATAACCCGATTTTTGTAACAATAATTATGTACAAGTAATGCAGACAATCCGCACTTGGGATGGGCGCCCAGCATCCACTACGGACTATGAGAAATAGATTTATCGGTAAGTAAAATCTTATTTTCTCTAACGTCCTAGTGGATGCTGGGGACTCCGTCAGGACCATGGGGATTATACCAAAGCTCCCAAACGGGCGGGAGAGTGCGGATGACTCTGCAGCACCGAATGAGAGAACTCCAGGTCCTCCTCAGCCAGGGTATCAAATTTGTAGAATTTTACAAACGTGTTCCCGCCTGACCACGTAGCTGCTCGGCAAAGTTGTAAAGCCGAGACCCCTCGGGCAGCCGCCCAAGATGAGCCCACCTTCCTTGCGGAATGGGCATTTACAGATTTTGGCTGTGGCAGGCCTGCCACAGAATGTGCAAGTTGAATTGTACTACAAATCCAACGAGCAATAGTCTGCTTAGAAGCAGGAGCACCCAGCTTTTTGGGTGCATACAATATAAACAGCAAGTCAGACTTTCTGACGCCAGCTGTCCTGGAATTATATATATATATATATATATATATATATATATATATATATATATATTTTCAAGGCCCTGACAACGTCTAGCAACTTGGAGTCCTCCAAGTCCCTAGTAGCCGCAGGCACCACAATAGGTTGTTTCAGGTGAAACGCTGACACCACCTTAGGAAGAAACTGGGGACGAGTCCCAGTTCTGCCCCGTCCGAATGGAAAATCAAATATGGGCTTTTGTAAGACAAAGCCGCCAATTCTGACAATCGCCTGGCCGAGGCCAGGGCCAACAGCATGGTCACTTTCCATGTGAGATATTTCAAATCCACAGATTTGAGCGATTCAAACCAATATGATTTGAGGAATCCCAACACTACTTTGAGATCCCACGGTGCCACTGGAGGCACAAAAGGGGCTGTATATGCAATACTCCCTTGACAAATGTCTGGACTTCAGGAACTGAAGCCAATTGTTTCTGGAAGAAAATCTACAGGGCCGAAACTTGAACCTTAATGGACCCCAATTTGAGGCTCATAGACACTCCTGTTTTCAGGAAGTGCAGAAATCGACCTAGTTGAAATTTCTTCGTGGGGCCTTCCTGGCCTCACCCACGCAACATATTTTCACCACATGTGGTGAGAACGTTGTGCGGTCACCTCCTTTCTGGCTTTGACCAGGGTAGGTATGACCTCTTCCGGAATGCCTTTTCCCTTAGAATCCGGCGTTCAACCGCCATGCCGTCAAACGCAGCCGCGGTAAGTCTTGGAACAGACATGGTACTTGCTGAAGCAAGTCCCTTCTTAGCTCCTGAGGCCATTAGTCCTCTATGAGCATCTCTTGAAGTTCCGGGTACCAAGTCCCTCTTGGCCAATCCGGAGCCACGAGTATAGTTCTTACTCCTCTACGTCTTATAATTCTCAATACCTTGGTTATGAGAAGCAGAGGAGGGAACACATACACCGACTGTTACAACCACGGTGTTACCAGGACATCCACAGCTATCGCCTGAAGGTCTCGTGACCTGGCGCAATACCTGTCCCGTTTTTTGTTCGGGCGGGACGCCATCATGTCCACCTTTGGTCTTTCCCAACGGTTCACAATCATGCGGAAAACTTCCCTATGAAGTTCCCACTCTCCCGGGTGGAGGTCGTGCCTGCTGAGGAAGTCTGCTTCCCAGTCGTCCACTCCCGGAATGAACACTGCTGACAGTGCTATCACATGATTTTCCGCCTAGCGAAAAATCCTTGCAGTTTTGCCACTGCCCTCCTGCTTCTTGTGCCGCCCTTTCTGTTTACGTGGGCGACTGCCGTGATGTTATCCCACTGGATCAATACCGGCTGACCTTGAAGCAGAGGTCTTGCTAAGTTTAGAGCATTATAAATTTGCTCTTAGCTCCAGTATATTTATGTGGAGAGAATTCTCCAGACTTGATCACACTCCCTGGAAATTTTTTCCCTGTGTGACTGCTCCCCAGCCTCTCAGGCTGGCCTCCGTGGTCACCAGCATCCAATCCTGAATGCCGAATCTACGGCCCTCTAGAAGATGAGCACTCTGTAATCACCACAGGAGAGACACCCTTGTCCTTGGATATAGGGTTATCCGCTGATGCATCTGAAGATGCGATCCGGACCATTTGTCCAGCAGATCCCACTGAAGAGTTCTTGCGTGAAATCTGCCGAATGGAATCGCTTCGTAATAAGCCACCATTTTTACCAGGACTCTTGTGCAATGATGCACTGACACTTTTCCTGGTTTTAGGAGGATCCCGATTAGCTCGGATAACTCCCTGGCTTTCTCCTCTGGGAGAAACACCTTTTTCTGGACTGTGTCCAGAATCATCCCTAGGACCAGCAGACGTGTCGTCGGAACAACTGCGGTTTTGGAATATTTAGAATCCACCCGTGTTGTCGTAGAACTACTTGAGATAGTGCTACTCCGACCTCCAACTGTTCTCTGGACCTTGTTCTTATCAGGAGGTCGTCCATTTTCTTTGAAGACGAATCCTCATTTCGGTCATTACCTTGGTAAGGACCCGGGGTGCCTTGGACAATCCAACAGCATCGTCTGAAACTGATAGTGACAGTTTTGTACCACGAACCTGAGATACCCTTGGTGAGAAAGGCAAATTTTGGGACATGGAGGTAAGCATCCCTGATGTCCCGGGACACCATATAGTCCCCTTCTTCCCGGTTCGCTATCACTGCTCTGAGTGACTCCATCTGGATTTGAACCTTTGTAAGTGTTCAAATATTTCAGATTTAGAATAGGTCTCACCTAGCCTTCTGGCTTCAGTACCACAATATAGTGTGGAATAATACCCCTTTCCCTGTTGTAGGAGGGGTAATTTTATTATCACCTGCTGGGAATACAGCTTGTGAATTGTTTTCAATACTGCCTCCCTGTCGGAGGGAGACATTGGTACAGCAGACTACAGGAACCTGCGAGGGGGAAACGTCTCGACATTCCAATCTGTACCCCTTGGATACTACTTGTAGGATCCAGGGGTCCTGTACGGTCCTAGCGTCATGCTGAGAACTTGGTAGAAGCGGTGGAGGGCTTCTGTTCCTGGGAATGGGCTGCCTGCTGCAGTCTTCTTCCCTTTCCTCTATCCCTGGGCAGATATGACTCTTATAGGGACGAAAGGACTGAGGCTGAAAAGACGGTGTCTTTTTCTGCAGAGATGTGACTTAGGGTAAAAGACGGTGGATTTTCCAGCAGTTGCCGTGGCCACCAGGTCCCATGGACCGACCCCAAATAACTCCTCCCCTTTATACGGCAATACATCTTTGTGCCGTTTGGAATCTGCATCACCTGACCACTGTCGTGTCCATAAACATCTTCTTGCAGATATGGACATCGCATTTACTCTTGATGCCAGAGTGCAAATATCCCTCTGCGCATCTCGCATATATAGAAATGCATCCTTTAAATGCTCTATAGTCAATAAAATACTGTCCCTGTCAAGGGTATCAATATTTTTAGTCAGGGAATCCGACCAAGCCACCTCAGCTCTGCACATCCAGGCTGAGGCAATCGCTGGTCGCAGTATAACACCAGCATGTGTGTGTATACTTTTTTGGGATATTTTCCAGCCTCCTATCAGCTGGCTCCTTAAGTACGGCCCTATCTGTAGATGGTACCGCCACTTGTTCTGATAAGCATGTGAGCGCCTTATCCACCCTAAGGGGTGTTTCCCAACGCGCCCTAACTTCTGGCGGGAAAGGGTATACCGCCAATAATTTTCTATCGGGGGAAACCCACGCATCATCACACACTTCATTTAATTTATCTGATTCAGGAAAAACTACAGGTAGTTTTTTCACATCCCACATAATACCCCTTTTTGTGGTACTTGTAGTATCAGAAATATGTAACACCTCCTTCATTGCCCTTAACGTGTGGCCCTAAAGGAAAATACGTTTGTTTCTTCACCGTCGACACTGAAATCAGTGTCCGTGTCTGGGTCTGTGTCGACCGACTGAGGTAAATGGGCGTTTTACAGCCCCTGACGGTGTTTGAGACGCCTGGACAGGTACTAATTTGATCGCCGGCCGTCTCATGTCGTCAACCGGCTTGCAGCGTGTTGACATTATCACGTAATTCCATAAATAAGCCATCCATTCCGGTGTCGACTCCCTAGAGAGTGACATCACCATTACAGGCAATTTGCTCCGCCTCCTCACCAACATTTTCCTCATACATGTCGACACACACGTACCGACATACAGCACACACATAGGGAATGCTCTGATAGAGGACAGGACCCACTAGCCCTTTGGGGAGACAGAGGGAGAGTTTGCCAGCACACACCAAAACGCTATAATTATACAGGGACAACCTTTATATAAGTGTTCCTCCCTTATAGCATTTAATATATATTCATATCGCCAAATCAGTGCCCCCCCTCTCTGTTTTAACCCTGTTTCTGTAGTGCAGTGCAGGGGAGAGCATGGGAGCCTTCCCACCAGCATTTCTGTGAGGGAAAATGGCGCTGTGTGCTGAGGAGAATAGGCCCCGCCCCCTTTTCGGCGGGCTTCTTCTCCGGAGTTTGTGATATCTGGCAGGGGTTAAATACATCCATATAGCCTCAAGGGCTATATGTGATGTATTTTTCGCCATACAGGTATTATACATTGCTGCCCAGGGCGCCCCCCCCCCCGCGCCCTGCACCCTCCGTGACCGCTGTGTGAAGTGTGCTGACAACAATGGCGCACAGCTGCAGTGCTGTGCGCTACCTGATGAAGACTGAAAGTCTTCTGCCGCCTGGTTCCGGACCTCTTCAATCTTCAGCATCTGCAAGGGGGGTCGGCGGCGCGGCTCCGGGACGAACCCCAGGGCGAGACCTGTGTTCCGACTCCCTCTGGAGCTAATGGTGTCCAGTAGCCTAAGAAGCCAATCCATCCTGCACGCAGGTGAGTTCACTTCTCTCCCCTAAGTCCCTCGATGCAGTGAGCCTGTTGCCAGCAGGACTCACTGAAAATAAAGAACCTAAAAACTTTTTCTAAGCAACTCTTTAAGAGAGCCACCTAGATTGCACCCTGCTCGGACGGGCACAAAAACCTAACTGAGGCTTGGAGGAGGGTCATAGGGGGAGGAGCCAGTACACACCATGTGATCCTAAAAGCTTACTTTTTGTGCCCTGTCTCCTGCGGAGCCGCTATTCCCCATGGTCCTGACGGAGTCCCCAGCATCCACTAGGACGTTAGAGAAATATATATATATATATATATATATATATATATATATATACACACACATACACACATATATATACATACATATATATATATATATATATATATATACACACATATAAACACACACACATATATATATATATATATATATATATACACACACACACACACATATATATATATATATATATATATATATATATATACACATACATACACATATTTATTTATTTTCTTTTAATTATTATTACTTTTTTTTTAATGTCCTTTCAAGTCACAACTGAAAAAAACAAACAAACAAACATGCAACATAGGAGTTGATTAAATGAACTGCAATGGTACAGAAATGACAGCACCTGCAGATGAACTTTCTACCCTTTAGCCCAATCTCACCCCAGATTGACATTTCTCCATAGGCAACCATATGGGGCTGTGAACAAACAGCACACACTCGGAGATTCTATAAGTGCAGCATTTAGAGTTGAATCGACCGCAGAGAGTCCTAGGGGTATATTTACTAAAGTGCAGGTTTTTAGAAGTGGAGCTGTTGCCCATAACAACCAATCAGATTCTACTTATCATTTACCTGGCACCTTCTAGAAGATAATAGCTAGAATCTGATTGGCTGCTATGGGCAACATCTCCACTTCTAAAAACCCACACTTTAGTAAATATTCCCTAGTGCAGTACAAAGAATAAGGAATTATGTAAATCTCTCAAGAGCCAAAACAACATGGAAGCAACTACTAAAGGATTATTTATTAATCCCAAAAAGTAGATTTATGGCTGTTTGTTTTAACTGCTTTTCGTGCAACAAATATGTAAAAGCGTCTAAAATTTCTTACATCTAAATGAACCAGAAAAGATGCGATGTAAAGGTGCATACACACTTGCCGATAAAATGAACGTCGTCACTCATTTTCACCCTTACTGAGCGACGTTGTTCACTTTCTTGGCGAGTGTGTATGCCAGCGATGACGACTGATGCGCGGCCTCCGCGGGTCGTTAACGACCCTCACTGTCGGCCGTGCATGCATGCTCAATCTGGACTATCGTCCAAGAGCTGCCTGCATGGCCCAGCCGTGGCATGACGTCACTGAGTGATATGGTCGTCATATCGCTACGTGTGTGTGCACTGACGCCGACCGGCCGGCCAGGGAGCGGGAAACACTAGGCGATGTTGCTCATAGAGCGTGTTGTCTAGTGTGTATGCACCTTTAAGAAGCACAGCTAACGCATCAGTACGGTACGTTTACAAGGCACTTTTCAGAGCACAAAAATAAGATTTTACTTACCGGTAAATCTATTTCTCGTAGTCCGTAGTGGATGCTGGGGACTCCGTAAGGACCATGGGGAATAGACGGGTTCCGCAGGAGACATGAGCACTTTAAGAAAGAAAGAATTTAGATTCTGGTGTGCTCTGGCTCCTCCCTCTATGTCCCTCCTCCAGACCTCAGAGAAACTGTGCCCAGAAGAGCTGACAGTACAAGGAAAGGATTTTGGGAATCCAGGGTGAGACTCATACCAGCCACACCAATCACACCGTATAACTTGTGATAACTTTACCCAGTTAACAGTATGAACAATCACAGAGCATCAGATAAACTTTGATGCAACTATAACAGAACCCTTATTTAAGCAATAACTATATACAAGCATTGCAGAAGAAGTCCGCACTTGGGACGGGCGACCAGCATCCACTACGGACTACGAGAAATAGATTTACCGGTAAGTAAAATCTTATTTTCTCTAACGTCCTAGTGGATGCTGGGGACTCCGTAAGGACCATGGGGATTATACCAAAGCTCCCAAACGGGCGGGAGAGTGCGGATGACTCTGCAGCACCGAATGAGCAAACACAAGGTCCTCCTCAGCCAGGGTATCAAACTTGTAGAACTTTGCAAAGGTGTTTGAACCTGACCAAGTAGCCGCTCGGCAAAGCTGTAATGCCGAGACCCCTCGGGCAGCTGCCCAAGAAGGGCCCACCTTCCTTGTGGAATGGGCCTTAACTGATTTAGGCAGCGGCAACCTAGCCGCAGAATGAGCCTGCTGAATCGTGTTACAGATCCAGCGAGAAATAGTTTGCTTTGAAGCAGGCGCCCCAAGCTTGTTGGAAGCATACAGGATAAATAAAGATTCTGTTTTCCTGACCTTAGCCGTTCTGGCTACATAAACCTTCAAAGCCCCAAATACATCCAGTGACTCGGAATCCTCCAAGTTAGTAGTAGCCACAGGCACCACAATAGGTTGGTTTATATGAAAGGATGAAACCACTTTCGCCAGAAATTGTGGGCGGGTCCGCAATTCTGCTCTATCCGCATGGAAAACCAGATAAGGGCTTTTATGTGACAAAGCCGCCAATTCTGACACACGCCTAGCCGAAGCCAAGGCTAATAGCATGACCACCTTCCACGTGAGATATTTTACTTCCATCGTTTTGAGTGGTTCAAACCAGTGTGATTTCAGGAAACTCAACACCACGTTAAGATCCCAAGGTGCCACTGGAGGCACAAAAGGGGGCTGAATATGCAGCACTCCCTTTACAAACGTCTGAACTTCAGGCAGAGAAGCCAGTTCTTTTTGAAAGAAAATGGATAAGGCCGAAATCTGAACCTTAATGGAACCCAATTTAAGGCCCAAAGTCACTCCCGACTGTAGGAAGTGAAGGAAAAGGCTCAGCTGGAATTCCTCCGTAGGGGCATTCCTGGCCTCACACCAAGCCACAAATTTTCGCCATATACGGTGATAATGTTGAGCCGTCACATCCTTCCTAGCCTCTATCAGCGTAGGAATGACCTCATCCGGAATGCCTTTTTCTGTTAGGATTCGGCGTTCAACCGCCATGCCGTCAAATGCAGCCGCGGAAAATTTTGGAACAGACAGGGCCCCTGTTGCAACATGTCCTGTCTGAGAGGCAGAAGCCCTGAGTCCTCTGATAGCATTTCCTGCAGCTCCGGGTACCGAGTCCTTCTTGGCCAATTCGGAGCAAAGTCGGTAATTCTTGGAACAGACAGGGCCCCTGTTGCACAAGTCCTGTCCTAGAGGCAGAGGCCACGGGTCCTGTGTGAGCATTTCTTGCAGATCTGGATACCAAGTCCTTCTTGGCCAATCCGGAACAATGAGTATTGTTCTCACTCCTCTTTTCCTTAGGATTCTCAGCACCTTGGGTATGAGAGGAAGAGGAGGAAATACATAGACCGACGGGAACACCCACGATGTCACCAGTGCGTCCACAGCTATCACCTGAGGGTCTATTGACCTGGCGCCATATCTCTGCAGCTTTTTGTTGAGGCGGGATGCCATCATGTCCACCTGTGGCAGTTCCCACCGACTTGCAATCTGCGTGAAGACTTCTTGATGAAGTCCCCACTCTCCCGGGTGGAGGTCGTGCCTGCTGAGGAAGTCTGCTTCACAGTTGTCCACTCCCGGAATGAACACTTCTGACAGTGCGCTTACGTGATTCTCCGCCCAGTGAAGAGTTCTGGTGGCTTCTACCATCGCCACCCTGCTCCTTGTGCCGCCTTGGCGGTTTACATGAGCCACTGCGGTGATGTTGTCTCACTGAATCAGAACCGGTTGGTCGCGAAGCAGGGACTCCGCTTGACGTAGGGCGTTGTAGATGGCCCTTAGTTCCAGGAATGTGAAGGCAAGTCTCCTGACTTGACCACAGCCCTTGGAAATTTCTTCCCTGTGTGACTGCCCCCCACCCTCGGAGGCTTGCATCCGTGGTCACCAGGACCCAGTCCTGAATGCCGAATCTGCGACCTTCGAGAAGGTGAGCACTCTGCAGCCACCACAGGAGAGACACCCTGGCCCTGGGGGATAGGGTGATTAACCGATGCATCTGAAGATGTGATCCGGACCACTTGTCCAGTAAGTCCCATTGGAAGGTCCTCGCATGGAACCTGCCGAAGGGAATGGCCTCGTATGATGCCACCATCCTTCCCAGGACTCGAGTGCAGTGATGCACTGACACCTGTTTTGGTTTTAATAGATTCCTGACCAGTGTCACGAGCTCCTGAGCTCTCTCTATCGGGAGATAAACCCTTTTCTGGTCTGTGTCTAGGATCATGCCTAGGAGAGGCAGATTAGCTGTGGGAACCAACTGCGACTTTGGAATATATAGAATCCAGCCGTGTTGCCGTTACACTTCCAGAGAAAGTGATACGCTGTTCAGCAACTGCTCTCTTGATCTCGCTTTTATGAGGAGATCGTCCAAGTACGTGATAATAGTGACACCTTGCTTCCGCAGGAGCACCATCATTTCCGCCATTACCTTGGTGAATATTCTCGGGGCCGTGGAGAGACCAAACGGCAACGTCTGAAATTGGTAATGACAATCCCGTACCGCAATTCTGAGGTACGCCTGATGAGGTGGATAAATGGGGACATGAAGGTATGCATCCTTTATGTCCAGAGTCACCATAAAAACTCCCCCTTTCAGGCTTGCAATGACCGCTCTTAGCGATTCCATCTTGAACTTGAACCTTTTCAGGTATATGTTCAGGGATTTTAAATTCAATATGGGTCTGACCGAACCGTCTGGTTTCGGGACTACAACATGGTCGAATAATAACCCCCTCCTTGTTGAAGGAGGGGAACCTTGACCACCACCTGTTGAAGACACAATTTGTGAATTGCAGTTAACACTGTTTTCCTCTCGTGGGGGGAAGCCGGCAGGGCCGTCGGTGAGGGGGCATCTCCTCAAAGTCCAGCTTGTATCCCTGAGACACAATATCTATTGCCCAGGGATCTAACAGGGAGTGAACCCCCTTGTGGCTGAACTTACGAAGGCGTGCCCCCACTGGGCCTAGCTCCGCCTGTGGAGCCCCAGCGACATGCGGTGGATTTTGTAGAGGCCGGGGAGGACTTCTGTTCCTGGGAACTAGCTGTGTTGTGCAGCTTCTTTCCTCTGCCCCCGCCTCTGGCAAGAAAGGACGCACCTCGGACTTTCTTGTTTCTTTGTTCGAAAGGCTGCATTTGATAATGTCGTGCTTTCCTAGGCTGTGCAGGAATATAAGGCAAAATATCAGAATTACCAGCTATAGCTGTGGAGACCAGGTCCGAGAACCCTTCTCCACACAATCCTCAGCCTTCCATATGCCTCAAGTCGGCATCATCTGTCCATTGCATATTCTACAGGACACGTCAAGCAGAAATCGACATAGCTTTGACTCTAGGACCCAGTAGACTCATGTCTCTTTGGGCATGTTTTTTATATATATATATATATATATATATATATATATATATATATATATATATATCTCTTAAGACAGCATCTCATATATATATATATATATATATATATATATATATATATATATATATGTACATACTAGGGTCTCAATCTCTGCTGATAAGGTACCTGACCACGCTGCCACAGCGCTATAAACCCATGCCGACACAACCGCCGGTCTGAGTAGTGTACCAGAATGTGCACGCTATCTGCAGGATCCCTGAGAATAGCTGTTACGTCAGGGCTACCTTTTGGGCAAACGTGACACCCTAGGGGAAGATTCCCATCGTATCCTGGCCCTAGTGGGGAAAGGATACTCCCTGAGAATTCTTTGTGGGAAACTGCAGTCTCTTGTCTGGAGATTCCCGCTCTTTTTCATCATGAGAGGAGGGAAATTTACCTCAGCTTTCTTCCCCTTAAACATGTGTACCCTTGTGTCAGGGACAGATGAGTCATCAGTGATATGCAAATCATCTTTTATTACAATAATCATATATTGAATACTTTTCTGCCATTTTGGCTGTAACTTTGCATTATCGTAGTCGACACTGGAGTCAGACTCCGTGTCGATATCAGTGTCTATTATTTTGGATAGTGATCATTGAGAGACTCTGAAGGTCTCTGCGACATAGGGACAGACATGGGTAGATTCCCTGTCTGTTCTCTAATCTTTTGTGCAATAAATTCACCTTAGCACTTAATTACACATATCCGAACAGGTGTCGACGTTGTCGACAGAGACACCCTCTCACACACATATTTGCTCCATCTCCTCCTTAGGGGAGCCTTTTACCTCAGACATGTCGACACATACGTACCGACACACCACCCACTCAGGGAATGCTCATCTGAAGACAATTCCCCCATAAGGCCCTTTGGAGAGACAGAGAGAGAGTATGCCAGCACACACCTCAGCGCTATTAACCCAGGAATAACACAGTAACTTAATGTTAACCCAGTAGCTGCTGTTTATATTGATTTTTGCGCCTAATTATGTGCCCCCCCTCTCTTTTTCTCTTCTACCGTGTAACTGCAGGGGAGAGGCTGGGGAGCTTCCTCTCAGCGGTGCTGTGGAGAAAAAACATGGCGCTGGTGAGTGCTGAGGAAGAAGCCCGCCCCCTCGACGGCGGGCTTCTGTCCCGCTTTCATGTACAATTTTTGGCGGGGGCTCATACATATATACAGTGCCCAACTGTATATATGTAAACTTTTGCCAAAGAGGTCTCTAATTGCTGCCCAGGGCGCCCCCCCCTGCGCCCTGCACCCTTACAGTGACCGGAGTATGTGGGTGTAGTGTGGGAGCAATGGCGCACAGCTGCAGTGCTGTGCGCTACCTCAGTGAAGACTGGAGTCTTCTGCCGCCGATTTCGAAGTCTTCTTGCTTCTTTCATCCGGCTTCTGTCTTCCGGCTCTGCGAGGGGGACGGCGGCGCGGCTCCGGGATCGGACGACGAGGATGAGATCCTGTGTGCGATCCCTCTGGAGCTAATGGTGTCCAGTAGCCTAAGAAGCAGGACCTATCTGCAGAGAGTAGGGCTGCTTCTCTCCCCTCAGTCCCACGATGCAGGGAGTCTGTTGCCAGCAGAGCTCCCTGAAAATAAAAAAACCTAACAAAATACTTTCTTATAGCAAGCTCAGGAGAGCTCACTAAACAGCACCCAGCTCGTCCGGGCACAGATTCAAACTGAGGTCTGGAGGAGGGACATAGAGGGAGGAGCCAGAGCACACCAGAATCTAAATTCTTTCTTAAAGTGCCCATGTCTCCTGCGGAGCCCATCTATTCCCCATGGTCCTTACGGAGTCCCCAGCATCCACTAGGACGTTAGAGAAACATTGTTTGCTGAAAGCCTCTGGGTCCCAAAAAGTATTTGGCATTAGAGAGCACACTTCTCGGGAATGCAAGTGTCCAGTTTAGCGCATTCTCTCATCTAAACCACTGTATCCCATCCGGGGGCTTTTCTACTACAGTGGTCTCCAAAAAAACACTCAATCACCTTATAAAATCAAGGTGACCATGGCTAGATCAGGAAGGAAGGGTTGTGCAAGACTCTTCCTTCCCCCTTTGAGGTAAATGTTATACTGTGAGCACATGAGGAGGATGCTAATGCATACATATAGCGGTTATACATATCAGATAATCACAAGGGCTGATATTCAAACCCACACCACTAGACAAATCGTGTTACCTGCCACTGTATTAGAGTTAGCACAACGCACTTCAGTAGCAAGAAATCACGCAAGCCCCTAGCCACAATATATTAATCACTTTATTAGGAGCTGTCACGTACAGCACCTTCATCAGTCCACAAACACATGGACTACTACACATGAAATCAGGTCTTTCCATCTATAAGCTACGCAGCTGGCTACGGAGATATGCTGAAAATTGTTAAAATATAAAAATAAGAAATACACAACAACATTAAAATAAATGCAAAAAGCAACAACAAAAAGCCAAATCGACAAAAAGCCATTTCCATCAGTGCACGTCTGGATCAATATTACAATGGAGATTCCTTTCTTGTCTCAGTAAGTGAGAAAAAACAATTCTGCACTCACCCAACAAGTGTAAATCCCCCCCATATATTAATTTTGGATATAATAAAGTGCTCAGCTATTTTATCTATCCTCGCTGGCACGCTGCTCAGCTTATTCATACACAAAGCAAAATTAACACCGTCCCCAATATACCAGAACAAAACTGCACTCAAATGAAGACTGTAAAGTGTAATATACATGTAAATATATAAAAAAAAAAACTAAATATCACTAATAATAATAATAATAATAAACATGCAGCAATTTGCTCTGCAACCTTTCCCTGCTCTTATCAAAAATAAATATTCAAAGTGCTACAAAACAAAGATCATTTCCGTTTATTAAATGCTCAGTATTGCATAAAACCGCTTTGAATTAAAACAAAATGATTCGCTGGTAACGCAAGAGCAAAAAATATTGCTTTCTAAAAATCCGGCCGTTAATTTCTATTCCATGGTGTCAATATTAGCGCTTTTTGCACAAGAGGGGAGGGGGGGAATAAATAACTTAATCACTCCGGAAAAACTAGCAATGAGCTCATCAAATTCAAATGCAGCCTTCCATTTATGTATTTTTTATAATAAAGCAATAAACACGCTTCATTTGTCTTCCAGCAGTTGCCACGTGTTTCTGTGCTGTTGCTATGAACTTGAGCCATTAGCCGAGCTCCAAGGTAAACTACAGGAGCCGTCAACAAAAGTGACACTCAATCTAAGGAGTTTATATTTCCCCCAGAATATCTATAGTGGTTGACAAGCCGGTAATGAAAAAAATCACACTAAGCAAATGGATCCTCTAATAACAATAAATTCTCTGGAAAAATATGAGGGGTACAGAATGCTTCCTTGCATCTATTTTGTCATGAATTCTAATTAACGTTGGGAGGGGGGCGCCTGGAGTGCTGGGTCATCACAAGAAGTGCGTCGGGGGGATGATTGATAATGTGCTGCAAAGACTCCCTTCTCTTAAATTAATGACCCTCCTACCTGCCCTAATCATAGTGCCCAAATGATATTCCCCTTCTTATTTCAATTTTCTAGAGACACGGAAGATGAAGAGGATCAGCCATTAATCTTCTAATAGCAGTATAATAGATCTATCACAATGAAACATCTGCACAAACACTCATTTTTTCCATAACATTGAAGCTCATACTGCCCTTAAATCAATAACTTATGAAAACAGCAGTTTACCCATGTCCAGCGCAGCAGACATGATAACATGCTAGACGCTCCGAGCGCGCCCTTCAGTTACATTCAAGTAAAAGGGTAGAAATTATATTAGAAAGAACACAGATCATCAAATCCCCCACACACTGGACAGATCACGGAGGGTTTATTTTTTTTTATTGCATGTACATCATTTGTATGGGGGGATAAAGGAGGATGACTTGCAGGGCCTTGATCTTGGTTCCAAAATACAAACTGATGACGGTAATCGTAGGCCATTGCTGATTGGCTAAATGCATCCAAGTCCCCTCCCATTTATGCTAATACTATAGTAATGTTGCTGCTGCTATGACCAATTTGCATTGGTAGCAATTGGTCCACAGTAATAACGCAGGTTCCTGTTTGATATTTTAAAGGGAACATGATAAGTTATAATTTTGTCTTTGCTTCTTGTTCTATTTTACTCTGACATGGTGAATGCAACTTTTAAGTTATTATTAGCACTGTACTGTATTGTGTATAAATTGCCTAATGACTATAGAGCACACCTCCAGGAGGAAGCTGGGTGCATGTACTACTGCACTCTCAGAGTAAAGCAAGTGCATACACTGTACTACGTTTTTACCTGGATACCTATAGGCACCTATCGCTACCCTTGCCAAGCTGTATGCATCTTACAGCTCAACAAATCTAGCAACACGCGTCTCTTATCAAGGCCCATTTTGCTGGGGGAATTCAATTAGTTGCAGTAATTTACTGCAGGCTAATTGATCCCTGCGACTAGTCAATTAGCCTGGATTTGTTTTTGGATAGGATCAGACCCAAACAGAAATCCTGATAAATAGCCTCCTTTCGGGTGCACCCGTTAACACATAGGTTCGGGAATTTATCCTGGATTGTATGTGTTAAAGTCCAATAACAGGGTAATTTATCGGGCGAGAAAAAAGGGCTCTAATTGAATAGTATAGTTCGTGAGAGGCCGAGGCTACCACCTTTTTTCACACCTAGTAAATTATCGGGTCTAACAGAATTCCCCCCTTCCGGTCAAATCTACACTAGTCCTATTGTTAAGCTCCTAGTGAATGAACAAACTTCATGCTACTAGGTTTAGCACGCAAAATGGCTGCTTCCAATTGCAGATGACCAATGTGTTTTAATACTATAAAACTAAGTGTGTATAAGAAGGTAAATCACTGCTTAGATCTGAGCATCCTTCAGAAAATAAGATTTTACTTACCGATAAATCTATTTCTCGTAGTCCGTAGTGGATGCTGGGGACTCCGTCAGGACCATGGGGATTAGCGGGCTCCGCAGGAGACAGGGCACATCTAAAAAGCCTTTTAGGTCACATGGTGTGTACTGGCTCCTCCCCCTATGACAGTCCTCCAAGCCTCAGTTAGGTACTGTGCCCGGACGAGCGTACACAATAAGGAAGGATCTTGAATCCCGGGTAAGACTCATACCAGCCACACCAATCACACCGTACAACTTGTGATCTGAACCCAGTTAACAGTATGATAACAAAACGAAGTAGCCTCTAAAAAGATGGCTCACAACAATAGTAATAACCCGATTTTTGTAACAATAACTATGTACAAACATTGCAGACAATCCGCACTTGGGATGGGCGCCCAGCATCCACTACGGACTACGAGAAATAGATTTATCGGTAAGTAAAATCTTATTTTCTCTAACGTCCTAGTGGATGCTGGGGACTCCGTCAGGACCATGGGGATTATACCAAAGCTCCCAAACGGGCGGGAGAGTGCGGATGACTCTGCAGCACCGAATGAGAGAACTCCAGGTCCTCCTTAGCCAGAGTATCAAATTTGTAAAATTTTACAAACGTGTTCTCCCCTGACCACGTAGCTGCTCGGCAAAGTTGTAATGCCGAGACCCCTCGGGCAGCCGCCCAGGATGAGCCCACTTTCCTTGTGGAGTGGGCCTTTACAGATTTAGGCTGTGGCAGGCCTGCCACAGAATGTGCAAGTTGGATTGTGCTACATATCCAACGTGCAATCGTCTGTTTAGACGCAGGAGCACCCATCTTGTTGGGTGCATACAATATAAACAACGAGTCAGATTTTCTGACTCCAGCTGTCCTTGAAATATATATTTTCAATGCTCTGACAACGTCCAGTAACTTGGAGTCCTCCAAGTCGCTAGTCGCCGCAGGCACCACAATAGGCTGGTTCAAGTGAAAAGCCGAAACCACCTTAGGGAGAAATTGAGGACGTGTCCGCAATTCTGCCCTGTCCGAATGGAAAATCAGATATGGGCTTTTGTACGACAAAGCCGCCAATTCTGAAACTCTCCTGGCTGAAGCCAGGGCCAATAGCATGGTTACCTTCCATGTAAGGTATTTTAAATCTACCGATTTTAAAGGCTCAAACCAATGAGATTTGAGAAAATTTAGAACCACGTTCAAATCCCACGGTGCCACTGGAGGCACTATTGGGGGTTGTATATGTAGTACACCTTTTACAAAAGTCTGTACTTCAGGCACTGACGCCAATTCTTTCTGGAAGAAAATTGATAAGGCCGAAATTTGAACTTTAATGGACCCCAATTTTAGGCCCATAGACAATCCTGCTTGCAGGAAATGTAAGAATCGACCCAATTGAAATTCTTCCGTTGGAGCCTTCTTGGCCTCACACCACGCAACATATTTTCTCCAAATACGGTGATAATGTTGTGCGGTCACATCTTTCCTGGCTTTAATTAAAGTCGGAATAACTTCCTCAGGAATGCCCTTTTCTTTTAGAATCCGGCGTTCAACCGCCATGCCGTCAAACGCAGTCGCGGTAAGTCTTGGAACATACAAGGTCCCTGTTGAAGCAGGTCCCTTCTTAGAGGTAGAGGCCACGGATCCTCCGTGAGCATCTCTTGAAGTTCTGGATACCAAGTTCTTCTTGGCCAGTCCGGAGCTACCAGTATTGTTCTTACTCCTCTTTTCCGTATAATTCTCAGTACCTTTGGTATGAGAGGCAGAGGAGGGAACACATATACTGACTGGTACACCCATGGTGTTACCAGAGCGTCCACAGCCATTGCCTGTGGGTCTCTTGACCTGGCGCAATACCTGTCCAACTTTTTGTTGAGGCGAGACGCCATCATGTCCACCTTTGGTTTTTCCCAACGGTTCACCATCATGTTGAAAACTTCTGGATGAAGTCCCCACTCTCCCGGGTGAAGGTCGTGTCTGCTGAGGAAGTCTGCTTCCCAGTTGTCCACTCCCGGGATGAACACTGCTGACAGTGCTACGACATGATTCTCCGCCCAGCGCAGAATCCGTGCAGTTTCCGTCATTGCACTTCTGCTTCTCGTGCCGCCTTGTCGGTTGACGTGGGCGACTGCCGTGATGTTGTTGGACTGGATCAGCACCGGCTGATCCTGAAGCAGAGGTCTTGCTTGGCTTAGGGCATTGTATATCGCTCTTAGCTCCAGTATATTTATGTGAAGAGACTTTTCCAGGTTTGACCACACACCCTGGAAGTTTCTTCCCTTTGTGACTGCTCCCCAACCTCGTAGGCTGGCATCCGTAGTCACCAGGACCCAGTCCTGTATGCCGAATCTGCGGCCCACTAACAGATGGGCCGTCTGTAACCACCACAGGAGAGACAATCTTGTTCTTGGTGACAATGTTATCCTCTGATGCATGTGCAGATGCGATCCGGACCATTTGTCCAGTAGATCCCACTGGAATGTCCGTGCATGGAATCTGCCGAAAGGAATCGCTTCGTACGAAGCCACCATTTTTCCCAGGACTCTCGTGCATTGATGTACTGACACAGTTCCTGGTTTTAGGAGGTTCCTGACAAGTTCGGATAGCTCCTTTGCCTTCTCCTCTGGGAGAAATACCTTTTTCTGAACCGTGTCCAGAATCATGCCCAAAAACAACAGATGTGTTGTCGGAGTCAATTGAGATTTTGGAAGATTTAGAATCCACCCATGTTGCCGAAGCACTACTTGTGATAGTGCCACACTGGCTTCCAGCTGTTCTCTGGACTTTGCCCTTATTAGGAGATCGTCCAAGTACGGGATAATTAATACGCCTTTTCTTCGTAGAACCACCATCATTTCGGTCATTACCTTGGTAAAGACCCGAGGAGCCGTGGACAAACCAAACGGCAGCGTTTGAAACTGATAATGACAGTCTTGTATCACGAACCTGAGATACCCTTGGTGTGAAGGGTAAATTGGGACATGTAGATAAGCATCTTTTATGTCCAAGGACACCATGAAGTCCCCCTCTTCCAGGTTTGCTATCACTGCTCTGAGTGACTCCATCTTGAACTTGAATTTCTGTATATACAGGTTCAAGGATTTCAGATTTAGAATAGGCCTTACCGAACCGTCCGGTTTCGGTACCACAAATAGTGTGGAATAATACCCCTTTCCCTGTTGTAGGAGGGGTACCTTGACTATCACCTGCTGAGAATACAGCTTGTGAATGGCTTCCAAAACCAACGTCCTTTCTGAGGGAGACGTTGGTAAAGCAGACTTTAGGAACCGGCGAGGAGGAGACCTTTCGAACTCCAGCATGTACCCCTGAGATATTATTATCTGCAGGACCCACGGGTCTACTTGTGAGTGATCCCATTGATTGCTGAAATTTTTGAGCCGACCCCCCACCGTTCCTAAGTCCACTTGTACAGCCCCAGCGTCATGCTGATGGCTTTGTAGAAACCGGGGCGGGCTTCTGTTCCTGGGTAGGGGCTGCTTGCTGCCCTTTCTTACCCTTTCCTCTGCCTCGCGGCAGATAAGACTGTCCTTTTGGTCGCTTTTTATAGGAGCGAAAGGACTGCGGCTGAAAAGACGGTGTCTTTTTCTGTTGGGAAGGAGTCTGAGGTAAAAAAGTGGATTTGCCGGCAGTTGCCGTGGCCACCAAGTCCGAAAGACCGACCCCAAACAATTCCTCTCCCTTGTATGGCAATACTTCCATATGCCTCTTGGAATCCGCATCACCTGACCACTGTCGCGTCCATAAACTTCTTCTGGCAGATATGGACATTGCGCTTACTCTTGATGCTAGAGTACAAACATCTCTCTGAGCATCTCGCATATAAAGAAAAGCATCCTTTAATTGCTCTAGAGTCAATAAAATACTGTCCCTATCCAGGGTATCAATATTTTCAGTCAGAGAATCCAACCACACTACCCCAGCACTGCACATCCAGGCTGAGGCTATTGCCGGTCGCAGTATAACACCAGTATGCGTGTATATACTCTTCAGTGTAGTTTCCAGCCTCCTATCTGCTGGATCCTTGAGGGCGGCCGTATCAGGAGACGGCAACGCCACTTGCTTTGATAAACGTGTGAGCGCCTTATCCACCCTAGGGGGTGTTTCCCAGCGCGCCCTAACCTCTGGTGGGAAAGGGTATAATGCCAATAACTTCTTTGAAATTGGCAATTCTCTATCGGGGGTAACCCACGCTTCATCACACACATCATTCAATTCCTCTGATTCTGGGAAAAATACAGGCAGTTTTTTAACCCCCCACATAATACCCCTTTTTGAGGTACCAGTAGTATCAGAGAGCTGCAAAGCCTCCTACATTGCCGTGATCATATAACGTGTGGCCCTATTGGAAAATACGTTTACTTCCTCACCGTCGACACTAGATTCATCTGTGTCGGTACCCGTGTCGACTGACTGAGGTAAGGGACGTTTTACAGCCCCTGACGGTGTCTGAGATGCCTGAACCGGTACTAACTGGTTTGCCGGGCGTCTCATTTCGTCAACTGACTTTTGTAATGTGCTGACATTATCACGTAATTCCATAACCAAAGCCATCCATTCCGGTGTCGACTCCCTAGGGGGTGACATTACCATCATCGGCAATTGCTCTGCCTCCACACCAACTTCGTCCTCATACATGTCGACACACACGTACCGACACACACAGCAGCCACACAGTGAATGCTCTATTGAAGACAGGACCCTCCTAGCCCTTTGGGGAGACAGAGGGAGAGTTTGCCAGCACACACCAAAAGCGCTATACTGTATATAACAACCCTAGAAGGTGTTGTTTCTATATATGCGCTCTCAATATATAATTATATCGCCAATTTATGCCCCCCCTCTCTTTGTTACCCTGTTTCTGTAGTGCAGTGCAGGGGAGAGTCGTGGGAGCCTTCCTCACCAGCGGAGCCGTGCAGGAAAATGGCGCCGAGTGCTGAGGAGAATAAGCTCCGCCCCTTTTTCGGCGGCTTTTCTCCCGGTTTTTCTAATAAACTGGCCTGGGTTAAATACATACATATAGCCTTAATGGCTATATGTGATGTATTTATTTGCCTCTAAGGTACTCTATATTGCTGCCCAGGGCGCCCCCAGCAGCGCCCTGCACCCTCCGTGACCGAGATCCGTGAGCCGTGTAGCAACAATGGCGCACAGCTGCAGTGCTGTGCGCTACCTCTATGAAGACTGAAGTCTTCTGCCGCCTGTTTCCGGACCTCCGTTCTGCCGTTCTTCAGCGTCTGTAAGGGGGATCGGCGGCGCGGCTCCGGGACGAACCCCAGGCTGACCTGTGTTCCGACTCCCTCTGGAGCTCAGTGTCCAGTAGCCTAAGACTTCAATCCTCCTGCAGGCAGGTGAGTTGCAAGTCTCTCCCCTAAGTCCCTCGTTGCAGTGCTCCTGTCGCCAGCAGGAGACACTGATTAGAAACCTAAAAAAAAACTTTTCTAACTAGCTCTTTAAGAGAGCCACCTAGATTGCACCCTCTCGGACGGGCACAAAAACCTAACTGAGGCTTGGAGGAGGGTCATAGGGGGAGGAGCCAGTACACACCATGTGACCTAAAAGGCTTTTTAGATGTGCCCTGTCTCCTGCGGAGCCCGCTAATCCCCATGGTCCTGACGGAGTCCCCAGCATCCACTAGGACGTTAGAGAAATCAGGGATGTAAACTACCTAGAGGTGGAAGTGTTATCAAACTGAACTTAGCTGCCAAGCAAGACCCAGATCAGAGAAGGTACTGCAGACCTGGCCCACCTGTGGCTCTGCAGCTGTGGTGAAACTACACATCCCAGCATGCCCTGTCCCAGTTTTAGCATTCCTTTCACAACAGCTGTAGAGTCACAGGTTGTCCAGGCCTGGCGTACCGTGTAGTTATGTTACACTGAACCAGCTGCAAAAGTCACTGGATGCAATGGAAAATCATATAAATGGGTCAACAACAACAAAATTTCCAATAGGCATTCAGCAACACGGGTTTTATGAGAAGATGTGATTTCAATTAACTTTTATTCTAGAATTTAAAAATGCAGGCTTCTTTTTACCACTGTATCTTTTACAAGATAATTTGCCAGCAGCTCAATATACTGTACTTTGGCATATCAATATTATGCACAAAATGGAAAGCTGCTCAATCAGATTGTAATGTCACTCAGGTGCTAAAAGGGAGGGGTAATTCTGTGTAGGAAAAATATATAGTATAACAATCTTATCTTCCCATAAACATTCTTCTTTATGGGAAGATACTGCGGAGATGTGGCCGGAAGGGATTTGTACGGGCAAAGCAGACAATGCACACCAGCCAGATACCGCCATCTCCACATGAAGTATGGCAGAGATATTATCATACTATGGCAGTGATTCGCAACTCCAGACTTCAAGCACGGACCTCAACAGATCATGTTTTCTGGATTTCTTGAATCATGTTGGGTCAGTTATTATCTCACATGCTTCCATAGACAGAAATCCTGAAAACATGACGTAGTGTTCACTCTAGGCTGTTTCAGCAGGGCGCCGCGCCCTGCCCGTTTTTTAGCAGGCAAAACCCGCCCTGCCCCTTTTGCGGCGCCCTGCTAGAACAACCGCCCGCTTCCTGCCCTCCCAGTGTGTAAAGATGCCGTGCGCATGCGTGCGGCATCCATTCACGCACTGGGAGAGAGCTGAGGGAAGCGTGCTGGGCACGCCCCGAAAAGTGACGTCGCCGGCCACAGACGCCCTGTACAGTAGCGTCTGTGGGCCGCACCGCCCACTAAAATGATGTAGGCGTGGCCACGCCCCCTAATTTGTGTGGCCGCGCCCCCGTTTTGGGCGTGCGCACATATGCCCCCGCAGTCCGGCGCCATGCCCCATTTCACTTCTAGAGTGAACACTATGACGTGTTGTGGGTACTTGAGAACTGGATTTGAAAACTACTGTACTATGAGGAGGTCTTCAAACAGCAGCTACTGGCCAACTTAATCAGGATCTGCAGGAAGACGCACACTGGACAAAAGCCTTTTAAGATTAAGATTACCTATCCAATCTGGCTGGTTGGAACAAAAATCTGGCAGAATGCATTGGAGCAAATGACAATTGGCCATTTGTTCCCAAACACCAGAAAACAACAGTAGTTAAAACCACCTGGAATCTGAACACCCATTTTTGTCTGTTTTCCAGTATGTGGGAACAAATACTCAATTGTTATTTGCTCCCTACATTACCAGATTTTCCTAGCAAGATTGGACACATAGGCGGTCTATTCATGTGAAAATATGTGAACTTTCCACCATATGTCACATCACTTTGATGCAAAATATAGATTTGTTTAGTTTAAATTCATGCCATGCGATCCAGTAACCAGGGCTCCAGCCTTCGGTTAGGCTCGCCCACCTGCGCATGAACCGGCCACCAGGTCATCTCACATCAGTGCTGCGGCGGGTGTGGGGCAGTGCAATGGGGATTGGAGGGCAGCAGGCAGTTAAGAGGTGGTGACCTGGCATATGCATATGTTGGATCACCTTGCTAAGATATAGCGGCGGCTGGTGTGGGGCAGCAGGCGGTTAAGAGGTGGTGACCCTGCATATACATATCTCAGGTCACCTTACAGGTGTTTGATTAAATTATAACATAATATCTCAATATCAGGGTTAATATAATGTAAAATAAGAATTTACTCACCGGTAATTCTATTTCTCGTAGTCCGTAGTGGATGCTGGGAACTCCGTAAGGACCATGGGGAATAGCGGCTCCGCAGGAGTCTGGGCACAACTAAAAGAAAGCTTTTAGACTACCTGGTGTGCACTGGCTCCTCCCACTATGACCCTCCTCCAAGCCTCAGTTAGGACACTGTGCCCGGAAGAGCTGACACAATAAGGAAGGATTTTGAATCCCGGGTAAGACTCATACCAGCCACACCAATCACACCGTACAACACGTGATACCATATCCAGTTAACAGTATGAAAATTAACTGAGCCTCTCAACAGATGGCTCATAACAATAACCCTGAAGTGAACAACAACTATGTACAAGTATTGCAGACAATCCGCACTTGGGATGGGCGCCCAGCATCCACTACGGACTACGAGAAATAGAATTACCGGTGAGTAAATTCTTATTTTCTCTGACGTCCTAGTGGATGCTGGGAACTCCGTAAGGACCATGGGGATTATACCAAAGCTCCCAAACGGGCGGGAGAGTGCGGATGACTCTGCAGCACCGAATGAGAGAACTCAAGGTCCTCCTCAGCCAGGGTATCAAATTTGTAGAATTTTGCAAACGTGTTTGCCCCTGACCAAGTAGCAGCTCGGCAAAGTTGTAAAGCCGAGACCCCTCGGGCAGCCGCCCAAGATGAGCCCACCTTCCTTGTAGAATGGGCTTTTACTGATTTAGGATGCGGCAGTCCAGCCGCAGAATGCGCCAGCTGAATTGTGCTACAAATCCAGCGAGCAATAGTCTGCTTAGAAGCAGGAGCACCCAGTTTGTTGGGTGCATACAGGATAAATAGCGAGTCAGTTTTCCTGACTCCAGCCGTCCTGGAAACATAAATTTTCAAGGCCCTAACTACGTCCAGTAACTTGGAATCCTCCAAGTCGCTAGTAGCCGCAGGCACTACAATACGTTTGTTCAAGTGAAAAGCAGATACCACCTTAGGGAGAAACTGGGGACGAGTCCTCAATTCTGCTCTATCCATATGGAAAATCAGATAAGGGCTTTTAAAATGAAAAAGCCGCCAATTCTGATACACGCCTGGCCGAAGCCAAGGCCAATAACATGACCACTTTCCACGTGAGATATTTTAGATCCACGGTCTTTAGTGGCTCAAACCAATGTGATTTTAGGAAATTCAACACCACGTTGAGATCCCAGGGTGCCACTGGAGGCACAAAGGGGGGCTGAATATGCAGAACTCCTTTTACAAATGTCTGAACTTCAGGTAGTGAAGCTAGATCTTTTTGGAAGAAAATCGACAGAGCCGATATCTGTACCTAAATGGAGCCTAATTTTAGGCCCATAGTCACTCCTGCCTGTAGGAACTGCAGAAATCGACCCAGCTGAAATTCCTCTGTTGGGGCCTTATTGGCCTCACACCAAGCAACATATTTCCGCCATATGCGGTGATAATGTTTTACCGTTACATCTTTCCTGGCTTTAATCAGCGTAGGAATGACATCCTCCGGAATGCCCTTTTCCTTTAGGATCCGGCGTTCAACCGCCATGCCGTCAAACGCAGCCGCGGTAAGTCTTGCAACAGACAGGGCCCCTGCTGCAGCAGGTCCTGTCTGAGCGGCAGAGGCCATGGGTCCACTGAGATCATCTCTTGAAGTTCCGGGTACCAAGCTCTTCTTGCCCAATCCGGAACCACGAGTATTGTCCTTACTCCTCGTTTTCTTATTATTCTCAGTACCTTTGGTATGAGAGGCAGAGGAGGGAACACATAAACTGACTGGTACACCCACGGTGTCACTAGAGCGTCCACCGCTATCGCCTGAGGGTCCCTTGACCTGGCGCAATATCTCTCCAGTTTTTTGTTTAGGCGGGACGCCATCATGTCCACCTGTGGCCGTTCCCAACGATTTACAATCAGTGTGTAGACTTCTGGATGAAGTCCCCACTCTCCCGGGTGGAGGTCGTGCCTGCTGAGGAAGTCTGCTTCCCAGTTGTCCACTCCCGGAATGAACACTGCTGACAGTGCTAGCACGTGATTTTCCGCCCATCGGAGAATCCTTGTGGCTTCTGCCATTGCCGTCCTGCTTCTTGTGCCGCCCTGTCGGTTTACATGGGCGACCGCCGTGATGTTGTCTGACTGGATCAGTACCGGCTGGTGTAGAAGCAGGGGTTTTGCCTGACTTAGGGCATTGTAAATGGCCCTTAGTTCTAGAATATTTATGTGTAGGGAAGTCTCCTGACTCGACCATAGTCCTTGGAAGTTTCTTCCCTGTGTGACTGCCCCCCAGCCTCGAAGGCTGGCATCCGTGGTCACCAGGACCCAGTCCTGTATGCCGAATCTGCGGCCCTCTAGGAGATGAGCACTCTGCAGCCACCACAGCAGAGACACCCTGGTTCTTGGAGACAGGGTTATTAGCCGATGCATCTGAAGATACGATACGGACCATTGGTCCAACAGGTCCCACTGAAAGATTCTGGCATGGAACCTGCCGAAAGGAATTGCTTCGTAAGAAGCCACCATCTTTCCCAGGACTCGCGTGCAGTGATGCACCGACATCTGTTTTGGTTTCAGGAGGTCTCTGACTAGAGATGACAGCTCCTTGGCTTTCTCCTCCGGGAGAAACACTTTTTTCTGGACTGTGTCCAGAATCATTCCCAGGAACAGTAGACGTGTCGTCGGGAACCAGCTGTGACTTTGGAATATTCAGAATCCAACCGTGCTGGTGTAGCACCTCCTGAGATAGTGCTACTCCTACCAACAACTGCTCCCTGGATCTCGCCTTTATTAGGAGATCGTCCAAGTACGGGATAATTAAAACTCCCTTTTTTCGAAGGAGTATCATCATTTCCGCCATTACCTTGGTAAACACCCTCGGTGCCGTGGACAGTCCAAACGGCAGCGTCTGGAATTGGTAATGGCAATTTTGTACCGCAAATCTGAGGTACTCCTGGTGAGGATGATAAATGGGGACATGCAGGTAAGCATCCTTGATGTCCAGGGATACCATGTAATCCCCCTCGTCCAGGCTTGCAATAACGGCCCTGAGCGATTCCATCTTGAACTTGAACTTTTTTATGTATTTGTTCAAGGATTTCAAATTTAAAATGGGTCTCACCGAACCGTCCGGTTTCGGTACCACAAACAGTGTGGAATAGTAACCCCGTCCTTGTTGAAGTAGGGGCACCTTGACTATCACCTGCTGGGAATACAGCTTGTGAATTGCCTCTAGCACAGCCTCCCTGCCTGAGGGAGTTGTTGGCAAGGCAGATTTGAGAAAACGGCGGCGGGGAGACGCCTCGAATTCCAGTTTGTACCCCTGAGATACTACTTGCAAGATCCAGGGATCCACCTGTGAGCGAGCCCACTGATCGCTGAAATTTTTGAGGCGGCCCCCCACCGTACCTGGCTCCGCCTGTGGAGCCCCACCGTCATGCGGTGGACTTGGAAGAAGCGGGGGAGGACTTTTGCTCCTGGGAACCTGCTGTTTGTTGCAGCCTTTTTCCCCTACCTCTGCCTCTGGACAGAAAGGACACGCCTTTTCCTCGCCTGTTTCTCTGGGTCCGAAAGGACTGTACCTGATAAAACGGCGCTTTTTTAGGCTGTGAGGGAACCTGGGGTAAAAATGCTGACTTCCCAGCTGTCGCTGTGGAAACTAGGTCCGAGAGACCATCCCCGAATAACTCCTCACCCTTATAAGGCAAAACTTCCATGTGCCTTTTGGAATCTGCATCCCCTGTCCACTGCCGAGTCCATAAGCCTCTCATAGCAGAAATGGACAATGCACTTATTTTAGATGCCAGCCGGCAGATCTCCCTCTGTGCATCTCTCATGTATAAGACTGAGTCTTTTATATGCTCTATGGTTAGGAGAATAGTGTCCCTGTCTAGGGTGTCAATATTTTCTGACAGGGAATCTGACCATGCAGCGGCAGCACTGCACATCCATGCTGACGCAATAGCTGGTCTAAGTATAATGCCTGAGTGTGTATATACAGACTTCAGGATCGCCTCCTGCTTTCTATCCGCAGGCTCCTTTAGGGCGGCCGTATCCGGAGACGGAAGTGCCACCTTTTTAGACAAACGTGTGAGCGCTTTATCCACCCTAGGAGGTGTTTCCCAACGTGCCCTATCCTCTGGCGGGAAAGGGAACGCCATTAGTAATTTTTTAGGGATTACCAATCTTTTATCGGGGAAAGCCCACGCTTCTTCACACACTTCATTTAATTCTTCAGATGGGGGAAAAACTACGGGTAGTTTTTTCTCCCCAAACATAATACCCTTTTTAGTGGTACCTGGGTTTATATCCGAAATGTGTAATACCTCCTTCATTGCCTCAATCATGCAACGAATGGCCCTAGTAGACAATAGATTAGACTCATCGTCGTCGACACTGGTATCCGTATCCGTGTCGACATCTGCGTCTGCCATCTGAGGTAGCGGGCGTTTTAGAGCCCCTGATGGCCTTTGAGACACCTGGGCAGGCACGAGCTGAGAAGCCGGCTGTCCCGCATTTGGCATGTCGTCAAATTTTTTGTGTAAGGAGTCGACACTTGCACGTAATTCCTTCCATAAAACCATCCACTCAGGTGTCTGCCCCGCAGGGGGTGACATCAGTTCTATAGGCATCTGCTCCGCCTCCACATAATTTTCCTCATCCAACATGTCGACACAGCCGTACCGACACACCGCACACACACCGGGAATGCTCTAACAGAGGACAGGACCCCACAGAAGCCCTTTGGGGAGACAGAGAGAGAGTATGCCAGCACACACCAGAGCGCTATATAATGCAGGGACTAACTGAATTATGTCCCCTATAGCTGCTATAATATTTACTGCGCCTAAATTTAGTGCCCCCTCTCTTTTTTACCCTTTTCTGTAGTGTAGACTGCAGGGGAGAGCCAGGGAGCTTCCTTCCAGCGGAGCTGTGAGGGAGAAATGGCGCCAGTGTGCTGAGGGAGACAGCTCCGCCCCTTTTTCGCGGACTTTTCTCCCGCTTTTTTAAGGATTCTGGCAGGGGTAATTATCACATATATAGCCTCTGGGGCTATATATTGTGATTGTTTTGCCAGCCAAGGTGTTTTTATTGCTGCTCAGGGCGCCCCCCCCCCCAGCGCCCTGCACCCTCAGTGACCAGAGTGTGAAGTGTGTATGAGGAGCAATGGCGCACAGCTGCAGTGCTGTGCGCTACCTTGGTGAAGACAGAAGTCTTCATGCCGCCGATTTTCCGGACTTCTTCTTGCTTCTGGCTCTGTAAGGGGGACGGCGGCGCGGCTCCGGGACCGAACACCAAGGCCAGTTCATGCGGTCGATCCCTCTGGAGCTAATGGTGTCCAGTAGCCTAAGAAGCCCAAGCTAGCTGCAAGCAGGTAGGTTCGCTTCTTCTCCCCTTAGTCCCTCGGTGCAGTGAGCCTGTTGCCAGCAGGTCTCACTGTAAAATAAAAAACCTAAAATAAACTTTCTTTCTAGGAGCTCAGGAGAGCCCCTAGTGTGCATCCAGCTCGGCCGGGCACAGAAATCTAACTGAGGCTTGGAGGAGGGTCATAGTGGGAGGAGCCAGTGCACACCAGGTAGTCTAAAAGCTTTCTTTTAGTTGTGCCCAGACTCCTGCGGAGCCGCTATTCCCCATGGTCCTTACGGAGTTCCCAGCATCCACTAGGACGTCAGAGAAATAAAGTAACTAACAGCCATAGATAATGCGCTCTCCATGATATGGTTACATTAAAAAAAACATTCAACAGTAAAGGTGATTCCAATACCAGAAGAGGTATAAAAAAAAAAAAAAATTGTATTCAGATTTTAAGATAATACCTCAAAATTCAGTTCTATATTAAAGTTTATCATACTCATTATCACTTGGGGATTCTGTTACTGTATTCAGAATGTGCCCAGGTTACACTTATACCAAATGTATGCAAATGTAACCCCAGGATGTCCCCAGCTTGCTATGAAATTGTTCTAATCTGGAGTTAATTGTGGAAGCTGAATGTATCAGTTTTGCGTACACGCACATAGTAACAGTCTCATGAATGGTGACTCCATTACAGACTATGAAAGTAAACCGATTTATCAAGGGTAGCTTACACAAGATAGCACTTTAGCCATTATGATAGTATTGTATATGAGGTTTATTGTGGGCTGTTGGTTATGATCACTTGTTAACATTAGTGGTGGCAGTTGTATAATCAGTAGCGTTTATCACAGTAAAAAGGCGATTCCGTTACCAGAGGAATTGCACATTTCCTAGAATACAACACTGAAAACAGCATTTTACATCAACAGAAAAAGTAGTCGCAAATAAGAGCATTCCAAGCACAAACTATAGCAAGTTCGGTGATCCAGGCATTAACCTTGCTGCACAGGTCTTCTTTCTGAAAAGGCTTTTGCGGGAGGATCTTCTTTGCCTTATATTTCCATTCTTCTTAACCTTCAGTACCCAGTATTATACCACACAGGATGTAGTTATGTGACTGACAATCACATACATCCCGCCCCTTCACTATCCTGGTGGTCAGCATGCCAACCAACAGGGACTATTCCCACTTGTGGGAAATGCCGGGATCCTACCGTCAGTATTGTGACCAGCGGTCTCATATACCCAGCCCTACCACACCTATGGAGGAATGAGCAGGCTCTTAGAGCCCTCCAGTACCAGCTTTCCCTCCAGTGGGCAGGAATAAGCAGGACCTTACTAAGTTACCCTCACCGCAACCCCAAATAACGTGCTGCTTGCTACTGTCCTCACAAACCTTCCTACGAAATGAAACTTGTTGACTGTGCAAGTTAAAGGAATCCACGGGCTCCATGGAAAGAGAGTGGCATGTAGCAACAGTGAGGGGGGAGGAGGCATCCTGTCAATGTAAGTGGTACACAGAGAGACACATACTAAATATGCTATTACCATCTTAAACAATGAGCAGCATATGTAAAAATGGATACAGACCAGGTCACAGATTGACATAAACAACTAGTGTCAGTCCAATTACCCGCAGCACAAGTTAGGGTACCGCTGGTGTTTGCAGTCCCATAGTGCTGCGTACAAAAATCTGTGAGTACGAGGTGAGATCAGACTGCAAGGGGAGGAAATTGCAGCACGTCACTAAAACAACAACTTGCCCACTTTGTTGGTAATTGATCTGACGCCCTACTGTAATTGCAGTGCGCAAATTGCATAATTATGGTAAGAAAACAAGAGGTAGAGAATAATACTCATGAGAGCTTACATTCCAGAGGTTACATGACTGGACACATGAGGAGAAGGTAGCTGAGTAGGGGGGAGCAAAGGTTGGACAAGTTGGAGGAGGGGGTGGTAGGTCTGAAAGAAAAGTGGAGTTTTAAGAGCACGTTTAAGGTCTTGGTAGCTGGGTATGTCTAATTGAGCATGGTATCGCATTTCAGAAGATGCTAAGGTGCCAGGAGATGTCCTGAAGGCAGGAGTGGAGAGAAATGATCAAGCAGGCAGGTAAGGTGGCAGTCGTTGGCAGAGCAAAGTGGGCAGGAGGGAGTTTGTGATGAAATCAGGCTGAAGAAGGGAGGAACATAGCGGCTGAAGGCTCTGTAGGTAAGTGAGTAATTTAAACTTGATATAGTATGAGACTGTGCCAGTGGAGATACTGGCAGAGGGGGGCAGCAGAGTTAAGGATAGACGGTAGAAAGGAGAAGTGAGAGTTGGGGTGCATTAAGAAGAATAGGTTACAAGCTAGAGATGATGAGGTATGAATAAAATTTTAGTGACCTTCACAGCACATTTACCATTAATTACTATTGCCTTTTAATATCCATCAAAGCTGCCATTCATTGGCACATTTGAAAATCTGACACTTAGTAACTCTACCCCAAGTCTTATAATAAGGTTTCACATTAGAAATGACATTCCTTGTACTCCTCCTGAAAGTTAAAACAATTCAAATAGTGCATTACTCTATGCAGGACAATACATGTGTCAACTTACTGTGCTTTTGTCTTTCAGAAGTTTCTCTATGATCTCTATGAGCATGTCCTTTTGTTCTTGATCAAGGCTAGAAAAATGAAAGAACATAATTACAGCCGCAATCACCTTGCTACAGATCAGGAACATTACATGCTTTATTCAGATACATTTGTAGGTTTGTTTATACAACCTGTTCTAAAACATTTTCAAAATAAAACAATTACAGTCCGCAGTCATTCCCACTGCAAACCTGTATCTAGCAGAGGGAAAGTATGAGGCATTAGTCATATTGAGGATAAAGCTTGCAGCCCACGTCGTGGTATTTTCAAAATAGAAAATCTAAATGACAGATGATCACATACATTTAATATCAAACTAAAAAAATGAAACCTGTAAAGTCACGTATGACTTTCTTGCGGATTATCTCACCACTGTTTGACATGTACACTGTGGGGTTCCAGAGATGGTGTAATAGCTACAAGGGATGGCAATAGGAGAAAGCAAGACTAGATCCCCATATTAATCATGTCTGAGGGCACAATGGGATACACTAGGAGGATTACAGTACACACTAAGATTCACATAGGGGCATGCTGGGTTACAACTGGAGGTATACACGTAGGGGCATTTAGGGGTACAATTGGAGGAATTCAGTGGTAAACTTTGGTACACTTAGGGTTAATCAGGGGTATGCCTGGATACACTTAGGGGCACAATGAAATAAACTTAGGGGTATTCAGAGGTACATTTAGATACACATAGGGGGATTCAGGGATACATTGAGAAACACTTAGGGGAACTCAGGGGGCATGGATACTCTTAAGGTGGGTACTCACGGAGCGATCACTGCTTAAAATCTAAGTAATCTGACTAGATTGCTTAGATTTTAAGCAGCGATCACTCCGTGTGTACCCCTCACAGCGATAGCGATGCGCAGCCCCACACATCGCTATCGCTGGTGCTAGATTGCCAATCGCAGGTCGCTCACTGCCCCCGCTGGGTGAAACGAGCGACCGCTCAGCACACATCTCTCCCCAAATCGGCCCGTGAATACGGCCCTTAAGGGAGACTCAGGTGTATGCTTGGATTAGGAAGAGTCAGGGGCACAATCGGGAGAGATAGGAGAAGCAGGTGTATGCATGGAGCAATTCAGAGGTATGCTTGGATACACTTCTGGGGACTCAGGGGTACACTTTGTGGATCCATGGTAACACCATGATTCTCACCACAGCATTCCATTAGCCAATGAGAAATAACACAACCTCTGAATAGTTTTACCAAACCGTATAGCTTATGTCCTGCAATGTCACAATGAGGTCAAGGGCTTTTAGTGACGAGAGTATAAAGTTTCATGTACATTTATTTCTTTCATATTCAACGGTGTTTGTAGCTTAACCCTATGTGGCTCATCTAATGTAAGTGTTCATCCCATTTCTGCCCTTCAGGAGGCAAGTGTGTTTCTACGTGATGGCTTCTTCCAAGGAAAGGACATAAAAGCTGTGACCTTCCCATCGCTTGATGCACAAGAGTCCCTGGGACACTATTTAATGTGCTAGAGAAATAACGCCTTCTTTTCTCAAAAGCCTAAAAGACTCCCCACACGAAGGACGCTTGTAGAAAGCACAAGTCATAATAAAAAAGGAACATGGCTGCGTAGTTCATAGGAAGACAAGTTTTAGCAGCATCACACAGTGGTGTATTAAAGCCATCTTACCTATACAGCTTCTGGATAGCATGTGCTGCTGTCTTCCGCACATAGGGAGATAAATCTGCGGAGGCTTCTTTTATAGCCAGCATCATTATGGGGACAATAATTGGCACACGGATACTGGATAACACTCTCAGGGCACTTGCACGAATCAGCTGGTTAGGATCCTGACAAAGGACAAAAAGAAACTTAATACAAAAAGACCAAAACAATTTTGAGATCAAATATTTCTTCCTCTTGGTGTGTGTCTGCGTGTCTCTGTCTGCGTGTCTCTGTCTGCGTGTCTCTGTCTGCGTGTCCGTGTGTTGCACTTTTAAATTTAAAGCTGTACATCAGGAGCATTCAACATGCAGCCCTCCAGCTGCTGTGGAACTGCACATCCCAGCATGCCGTGCCGCAATTTTAGCATGCCATAACAGCAAAACAGTTACAAGGTATGCTGGGATGTCTAGTTCTACAACAGCTGAAAGGCACCAAGTTGAATATCCCTGCAGTACACACCACTAACTCCCCCATTTTCACATCTAAATAATCACCAAACCAGACTAAAAAACGAATACTGGAAAAAGATAAGTGAGAAAAATGTAGCACATACATATTTCAGGTTGAACTCTGCAACAAAAGGATTAGACAGGAGAACAGCTGGAGTGGGCTTTGAGTTTTCTACAATTATATCTTATTTTGCCATCTACTGCTGTCCACGACTTCATAAAGTGTGCCACTCTGACTTTTCAACTACAAGTAATAAAAATAACCATATAAAACTACAACGCAGTAAAGAAGCCCTGGTTTCACCTAGACAGAGGCATGACAATCACAGAGAAAGCTGGTGCCAGTTCTGGGATCTCACATTACAGCAGTCTCAGTTTAGGACTGTCTCCTAAATGGCAATTATTAAATGCTGCCGTTACCTACACACAGGGACATAGCTGGTTTGAGGGCTGAGCCATAACAATTAATTAGGATCTAGTGAAAACATTAAGGAATGGGGGGTTTGGGGGGCCACTTTATCAGCAGCGATGGCCACAAAGTGCTGTTGGAACCATCAGAACAGTGGCACTTTGTGACCAGCAACATTACAGGTTGAGTATCCCTTATCCAAAATGCTTGGGACCAGAGGTATTTTGGATATCGGATTTCTCCGTATTTTGGAATAATTGCATACCATAATGAGATATCATGGCGATGGGACCTAAGTATAAGCACAGTATGCATTTATGTTTCATATACACCTTATAAACACAGCCTGAAGGTCATTTAATACAATATTTTTAATAACTTTGTGTATTAAACAAAGTTTGAGTACATTGAGCCATCGAAAAACAAAGGTTTCACTATCTCACTCTCACTCAAAAAATTCTGTATTTCGGAATATTCCGTATTTCAGAATATTTGGATATGGGATACTTAACCTGTATTAATTTCCTCTTGTCTCGGATAGAGGTGTGCAAGAAAATGTTATTTTTATAGCACTAGTATATTCAGTTGCGCTTTACAATTGAGAACAAAACAGTAATAAAACGAGAGTGGGCAATAACAGAAAAAGATATAAGAGGCCCTACTCAGAAGCTTACAATCACAATGCATTACCAGTTCCTAATGTATCAATAGCAAGAAAGAGATACCAAAAATTTGGAGGATCAGGCGCTTACAGGTGCTGTGTTTCTAATGCTGCTGATAACAAAATTGGGACAGTCACACCCAAAAATACAATACAAAGACAAAACAAAAATAGCAGCGCTAACGTTATTCTAAATTAATATAATAAGAAGGATTGAGTGAAAAAGAATTGTTCACATTTAATTGAGCATAAATTTGAAACAATTAATAAAACACATTAAAATCAGAAAAAACATGAATTAAAATAGGAATAAAGGGTCACAATAATAACTGCCTTTTCAGTGTGATCCGTTCCTGTTTAAAATGAACTGGACTGCAGATGGGTGAAAAAAGTGGAGATGTACTGACGGGGCAGTCCCACTGATAACTTTACCCCAATGAGCCGCTAGAGGTGTAGTCCCTTGAGTGTCTCTTGAATATACTCAAAACCAGCCAAGGTTGGGGATCCTCATTGAATTGCGGTGTCCTCCTTATGTAGAGAGGGTTGGTGGTACTCCAGATGTTATGAATCACCTCAATTTTTTCTGCTGAAATGGAAGTCCAGTCCTGGTCCGGGCGTACACAGGCAGTAATAGTTCTGGTAAATAGTGACCCAAGAGGCCAGGACAGGACTTCCATTTCAGCAGAAAAAAATTGAGGTGATTCATAACATCCGCGATTCAATGAGGATCCCCAACCTTGGCTGGTTTTGAGTATATTCAAGAGACACTCAAGGGACTACACCTCTAGCGGCTCATTGGGGTAAAGTTATCAGTGGGACTGCGCCGTCAGTACATCTCCACTTTTTTCACCCATCTGCAGTCCAGTTCATTTTAAACAGGAACGGATCACACTGAAAAGGCAGTTATTATTGTGACCCTTTATTCCTATTTTAATTCATGTTTTTTCTGATTTTAATGTGTTTTAATTGTTGTTTCAAATTTATGCTCCATTAAATGTGAACAATTCTTTTTCACTCAATCCTTCTTATTATATTAATTTAGAATCACGTTAGCGCTGCTATTTTTGTTTTGTCTTCCTAATGTATCAATGACTGACTCAGCCGTTAAGTACGTTTAGGACAGGGGTGGGGAACCTTTTTTCTACCAAGGGCCATTTATAAAATCCTTTGGGGCCATACAAAAATTATCAACTTAAAAATTAGCCTGCCCCCAGTAGTTATGCCCCCAGTAGTTATGCCCCTTAGTGGTATTGAGTGCGTGCACCGAAAAATGGGTGTAGCCAATTAAAATGGGACGTGATACACATTTGCCCCCAATAGCGCAGTGCCAGATACACATATGCCAGTGCAGTGCCAGATACACATATGCCCCACAGTGCCAGATACACAAATGCCGATACACAAATGCCCCACACATGCCCCCCACCCCACTGTGCTGCTCACCGCTGCTGCTGTGTGTCAGGGGAGAAGAGCGCAGCGTGCGCCTCTCCTGCCCCTTAGTGCTCAGTATGGCGGCGGCGTGTGTCATGCGTCAGGGACCAGGCAGGGAGGAGAGCGCAGCTATGTTGGGCGGCGGCATGTAGGACTGCGAGCTCTGATTGGCTCACGAACCGGCGGCTGGTTTGAGAACCTACCAGCCGCTCCCGCCGGACATAGCCATGCTCTCCTCCCTGCCCTGACAGCTGAGAGACGCCACCGTCAGACTGAGGGGCGGCGTGTCTCGCTGACACAGCCCAACGGCCCGGAACAAACCGGCTTTGCGGGAGGTTCCACACCCCTTGTTTAGGAGAAAACAGTTTTGTCTTGTAGACAAAATTTGTTGGCTTGGAATAAAGTTCCTGATGTTTGAATACTTGGGGGGAGATATATCAAGCCTTGGAGATCGATAAAGTAGAGACGTTGAGCAAAGTAATCACCTTCTAACGGTCATTTCAAAAGACACCACCCTTGGCGCAATCCATCCATTCAAGGCTTCGGATATATAGTCTTAAGCACTACTTTGCGTCTGGTTAAGTACAAATTTAAAGCTACAAACCAAAATGTTACACAGTTTTGTTAGGAAAGTATGTTACTGAAACATCGGGGGGGATTCAAACCTGATCGCTGGGCTACTAAATTTGTTGTGCTGCGTTCACATAGTCACAGCCCCAAGGGGAGTGTATATTTGCCGTGCAAGTGTGCGATTGCATGTGTACACCGGGCTGCAACAAATCCCTCAGTTAGTGGACAACTGCAAATCCGTTCGCACCTCACTCACCACTGAATGATTTTTCCACTATGTGCAGTCTCTGCACAGCCCAGGACTTACTCCTACAGTGCAATCAGAACGGGCTGATCGGGGCCGGAGCGGACTACACCCTCCCTGAAATCGCTTGGGAACGCTTGCGTTTTCCCTGTTACTCCCAGAAAAATGGTCAATTACCACCCACAAACGGCTTCCTCCTGTCAATCAGCATGCAAGTGGCAGTGCAATTAAAATTTTCACACCAGCCTGCCGCTGTCTGGCGATGCCTGTTGTTGTTGGCCGACGCACATGCGCATACGCATGAGCAGTCAACTGCTGATCACATGCTGTGCAAAAATGCACAGCAGCGGTCAGGTCTGAATCACGCCCATAGTTAATAGTCTGAGGAAAAAAGTAAAATCATACAAAAAAATTGCAATAAAAGTTAGTAAAAGTTAATAGATAAATAACAGAAGTAGATCGGTTGTTTTAGGCAACATCTCCCTTGATACATCTCCCCCTTGGTGCGTGTGTATCTTGGGATTAAAAAAAAAAAAAGATACTGGTATAACAGAACCCCAAGAAAGGAAAAATAAAATAAACATGCTACAAGTACAGTAGCACGTAAGAAACATAGGGGTAGATGTATTATGTGGTGATAAGTGCGGCAGTTACCAATTCTCCCCCATGTATTACTATGGTGGTGTGTGCTATGCACCCATGTCTATATCGGCACTGCTATCTACAAGATAATGCGCCGATGACCCCGCCAATGCATGAACAGTCAGTGGCACTGACCGTTAAAACACCTGCGCTACCGATTTTGACAGCTGCAGATGTCAAGGCCCCATCACTACACCAAGGTCATCAGAGCAGAGTTCAGGGGGGTTCAGGGGGTACATTACCCCGGGCCCCCCAACTTTGGTTACAGCTGCAGTGCACTGGAACCGCAAGCTGTATAAATTATAATGAAGAGGGAGGGGGTGGAGTCTTTTAGTGGGTTACGCGGCACTGTGCTTTCAGTGCTAGCAGCATCACATGTGAGAAGGAGGAGGAGAGGAGGCAGGAGGAGCAGCTGTAGACAGACTGCTCACAGCCCACCCAGTCAGTCAGTGATAGTGTAAGGTAAGAGGGGGACACTATATGCAGAATATATGTATAGGTATGTGATAATATGTATTAAATGATTGTGGTATGTGTATGTGTTTATGATTGTGTGACAAATGTATATATGTGTGTAAGTGTGTGACTGTACGTGTGCAACAGTATATATGCACGTGTATATTTGTGAGACTGTATGTATATGTGAGTGTGACTATGAATGTATGAATTTCTCACCGACCATCACGATTTGGTGGGACAGTTGTATTTTTTGAGCATTGTCCCACCTGCTGTGCGCATGAGGCTGGGGGCAGTACAGCTGCTGTACTCATTCTGCACATGTGCAGTACGGGTCTCTGACAGTGGACGGCATTAGACTGTAAGTGATTGACAGTGTGATGCAGGTTGAGGGGCAGCGACGACCTCAGTTTCTCCAATCAAAGGCGCGCATCCGCTGCTGCAGGGGAGGAAGAGGCCAGGATCTATGTCAGAGGATGGAGATTTCCTGGCCTCTTGGTAGGTATTGTGGCAGCTGGCATGTGCAATCCTAAGGGTCACGCAGCCTGCCGATGGTTTCGGGTCGGTAATGCGGCAGGAGACACGATGCCTACTGCTGCATTACCATATTGGTGCTATCGCTAGTTCTGCTTCTTTGTAAGCAGCTGCAATAGCAACTCCATACACATCCCTGTATACCAAATGTTGGTCTTTAGGGCACCCCAGTCTTAAGTGCCCCAGGCACCCCAAAGCCTTAATCCAGCTCTGGGGACAGCCCTGTCCCTGGCTGCTGGCTCCAGGCTGCAAGAGCTCATGAGGCTTACGAGGTCTTATGCATGCCCAGTAAAGCCAAACGGGAGGAGAGACACAGCCTAGTGCTGATGCACTGTGGGTTGTTACAGGGATTGCCGAAAGGAGAAGTTTTCACTTCCCCGCTCCGGCACAGGAGACAGTAATACAACTCTTCACTACTACTGCACCTCAGTAAAGAGGCAAAGCAGGGAGAGCTATAGTGGCACAATATGTGCTGCTATAATACATCTCCCCCTCAATTAAAAATTTGAGTGATATTTTACATGTTAGTCACAACACGAGATGACAAAATCAGAATATAGCACTACATACAGAACTATAATAATGCTAGAGAACAGCCTGACATGAAAAAACAATAAAGAAGACGGAAGCAAACACTTAAAATGATTTGCATTAGTGATTACAAGCCCACTGAGCTAAAAGCACATGATGCAGCAGGAGTATCATGGAAAGGACTGGGGCATAATTCAGACCTGATCGCACCTCTGCGAATTTGCAGAGGTCTGCGATCAGATAGTCGCTGTCCACACAGAGTGAATACCCGTCACGTGCAAGTCTGTGCGAAAAGCTTTGCAAACACCGGTCAGCTGCAAATCCGTTCACAACTTACTCACCATCAAATGTTTTTTTTCCAGTCTGTGCAGTCTGCGCGTAACTCCTACTACTCCTACAGTGCGAAAGAAACAGGCTGATCGGACCGGAGCCGACGTCACACACCCTCCCTCAAAATGCTTGGGAACGCCTGCATTATTCCTGACACTCCCACAAAACGGGCAGTTACCACCCCCAAATGTCTGCTTCCTGTCAATCAACTTGTGTACGCCTAACGATCAAAAAAAAACCTGGATTCTTTTATGCATGCGCACTACGATCTGTATAGATGTGGTGTCGCTCAATAATCGGCCGCCTTGCTAATTCACACAACAGCGATAAGGTCTGAATTAGGCCCTGAATACAGTCACACTCTCCAGTGAGAGGGTGCCAGTCCATAATAAACGGAAAAAGGATCACATTTAATTTAAGTGGAAAGCAAAGTCTAAAAAACAATGTACTGATTATTTTAAGATACTTGTAGGGATAGCCATCGATGGGTCTACAATCGATGGGGTAATCAGTGGTTAACACTGGTGACAGAAAACCATCGACAGCCATCACTGCAGCAACTCCAACCTTGGGTGGAGGCGGAATGTGGCAAGCCAATCAGGGAAGGAGGGCAGGGCTACATAGCTCATGCTGGGAATAAAAAATAAAATTTTAATTACCTACCGGTAAATCCTTTTCTCATAGTCCGTAGAGGATACTGGGGTCCATTAAGTACTATGGGTATAGACTGGTCCATTAGGAGCCATGGGCCCACCTGATAGTGTGGGCTGGCTCCTCTGTCTATGCCCCTCCTACCAGACTCAGTCTAGGAAACTGTGACCAAGGAGACGGACATACTTTGAGAGAAGGATAGATAATGATAGTGGTGAGATTCCGAACCAGCACACACAACAAGACGAAAGCGAAGCTAACCAAATTTGAACAGTAACGGTTGAACCAACACTATTTAAACAAGTAAAATTGCAGGAAGAACGAAGCACGTATCCTCTACGGACTTCGAGAAAAGGATTTACCGCTAGGTAATTAAAATCCCATTTTCTCTTGTGTCATAGAGGATACTGAGGTCCATTTAGTACCATGGGGATGTACCAAAGCTCCCAAACCGGGTTGGAGAGTGGGGAGGTTCCTGCAGAACTGACTGACCAAACTGAAGGTACTCAGAGGCCAAAGTATCAAACTTGTAGAACTTAGCAAACGTGTTCGAACCTGACCAAGTAGCTGCTCGGCAGAGCTGTAAAGCCGAGACACCCCAGGCAGCCGCCCAGGAAGTACCCACCGACCTAGTAGAGTGGGCCTGTACAGATTTTGGACATGGCAAACCTGCCGTGGAATATGCATGCTGGATAGTAAGTCTGATCCAGCGTACAATTGTTTGCTTTGAAGCAGGACACCCAATCTTATTGGGATCATAAAGAACAAACAGCGAGTGCGTTTTTCTGTGACAAGCTGTTCTTTTCACATACACCTTCAAAGCCCTCACAACATACAAAGACTTTGAAGTAGCAGATGTGATCGGTGACAACCGGAACCACAATAGGTTGGTTAATGTGAAACGCAAACACCCCTTTAGGAAGAAATTGCTGACGAGTTCTGAGTTCAGCTCTGCTCTCATGGAAAATTAAATAGGGACTTTTATGAGACAAAGCCCCCAACTCAGACACACGTCTTGCCGAAGCCAAGGCCAACAGTGTGACGGTCTTCCACGTAAGATATTTTACGTCCACCTCCTGTAACGGCTCAAACCAGTTTGATTGGAGGAACTTCAGCACATCGTTGAGATCCCAAAGTGCCATAGGAGGCACAAAGTGAGGTTGGATGTGCAGAACACCTTTCAAGAACGTCTGGACCTCAGGGAGAGAAGCCAATTGTTTCTGAAAGAAAATGGACAAGGCCGAAATCTGGACTTTTAAGGAGCCCAGATGCAGGCCCACATCCACACATGCCTGCAGAAAAAGCAGGAAACGTCCCAGATAAAATTTCACCGCAGAATAATTTCTGCTCTCACACAGAGACGTATTTCTTCCAAATACGATGGTAATGCTTAGAAGTTACCCCCTTCCTGGCTTGGATCATAGTCAGAATAACCTTGTTAGGGATCCCTTTCCTGGCTACAATCAGACGTTTAACTTCCATGCCGTCAAACACATCCACGGCATAGACGAACGGGCCCTGTTCGAGAAGATCCTCGCGAAGAGGTAGAGGCCACGGACCTTCGAGGAGCATCTCCAGAAGGACCGTGTACCAGGCCCTTCTTGGCCAGTCCGGAGCAATGACTATTGCTTGAAGCTTTTCCCTTTTTATTCTCTTTAGAATTCTTGGGATCAAAGGAAGTGGAGGAAACACGTACACTATCTGATAGACCCATGGAGTCGTCAGGGTATCTACCGCCACCGCCTGTGGGCCTCTCGACAGGAACAATACCGTTTGAGCATCTTGTTGAGACGAGAGGCCATCATGTCGATCTGTGGATATCCCCATCGACTTGTCAAGCACCTGAACACTTCCGGGTGAAGGCCCCACTCCCCCAGGTGCAGGTAGTGTCTGCTGAGGAAGTCTGCTTCCCAGTTGTCTACTCCCGGAATGAAGACCGCTTGCAGCACCACAGCGTTTTTCTCTGCCCAGAGGAGAATTCTTGACACCTCTAACATTGCTGCTCTGCTCTTCGTTCCGCCCTGTCGGTTTATGTAAGTCACTGCCATCACATTGTCCGACTGGACCTGAATGGCCTGATCTTGAAGAAGTTGTGAGGCCTGCAGAAGGGCGTTGTATACGGCCCTGAGATCCAGAATGTTGATTGGAAGAACGACTTCCTGACTTGACCATCTTCCTTGAAACTGCACCCCATGAGTGACTGCTCCCCCACCTCTGAGGCTTGCATCTGTGGTTAACAGAATCCAGTTCTAAATTCCGAACATCCGACCCTCGATGATGTAAGAAGTCTGTAGCCACCACAGAAGGGAGAGCCTGGCTTTTGGCAACAGACGGATCCTCTGGTGCATATGAAGATGCGATCCAGAACATTTGTCCAACAGATCGAGCTGGAAGGGTCTTACGTGAAACCTTCTGTATTGAAGAGCCTCGTAAGAGGCCACCATTTTCCCCAAAAGGCGAATGCACAGATGCACCGACACCCGAGCTGGCTTCAGGATGTCCCGAACCATCGACTGGATCACCAATGTCTTCTCCAATGGAAGGAACACTTTTTGCGACTCTGTGTCCAGTATCATTCCCAGGAATGGGAGCCTCCTTGTTGGCTCTAGGTGAGATTTCGGAAGGTTCAGAATCCACCCGTGATCCTGGAGGAGTTTGGTTGAGAGAGCAATGCTGTCCAGCAACCTTTCCCTGGACGGTGCTTTTATCAGGAGATCGTCCAGGTACGGAATTATGTTCACTCCCTGTTTGCGGAGTAGAAACATCATCTGTGCCATCACCTTGGTGAACACCCTCGGTGCCGTGGAGAGACCAAACGGCAGGGCATGGAACTGGTAGCAACAGTCTTGCAGTGCAAACCTTAGATAAGCCTGATGAGGCGGCCAGATCAGAATGTGAAGGTACGCATCCTTGATATCCAGAGACACTAGGAATTCCCCCTCCTCCAGACCTGAGATTACTGCTCTAAGAGACTCCATCTTGAATTTGAACACCCGTAAGTACGGGTTCAAAGACTTGCGGTTCCGAATCGGTCTTACCGAACCGTCTGGTTTAGAGTACTACGAACAAGTTGGAATAGTACACCTTGTTGAGCAGATGAGGTGGAACTGAAACAATGACTTGAGTCTGTACCAGTTTTTGGATGGCATACTGTAAAGTCATACTTGCCTCTTGTGAAACTGGCAAGCCTGATTTGAAGAATCTGTGTGGTGGGAGCTCCAGTCTGTAGCCCTGGGAAATAAGATCTATGACCCAGGGATCCTGGCAAGAACTTGACCAGATCTGACTGAAGAATTGTAGTCGGGCTCCCACCTGACAACCTTCAAGGCATTGCGGTCCACCGTCATGCTGATGTCTTTGAGGAAGCAGAGCCTGAGCTCTGTTCCTGAGCACCTGCAATTGCTGGTTTACGTGGTTTACCTCTAGCACCGCTGAGGGACGTAGAAGCACCTCTGGATTTGCCCTTGAACTTGGCCGTCCGAAAGGACTGTAACTTAGAAGCTGAATAAGTCTTCTAAGTTGGGGGGGCTGCGGAAGGAAGATACGTAGACTTACCCGCAGTAGCTGTGGAGATCCATTTGTCTAGTTCATCTCCAAACAAGGCCTCTCCTGTGAATGGTATGCCTTCCACGCCTTTCCTGGAGTCAGTGTCAGCAGTCCACTGTCGTAGCCACAAGCCCTTACGTGCCGACACTGCCATAGCGGTGGTGTGTGTGTTAAGCAATCCTATCTCTTTTATGGCTTCCACCATAAAGTTTGCAGAGTCCTGTATATGCTGCAGGAGTAAAACAACATCCCCACTAGTGTTATCGTACAGGTTTTGGATACCTGCGCTCACCCTCTATTTGGTGTTTGTATGTGAGAAATGATGTATCTCTATGATCCTTTTCTCACAAGACTTTTTTTTTTTTTTTTTAGGATATTCATCAAGCGGCAATACCATATTTTATTTCATCTTGTGTTTAATTTCCCTATACATCGGATGTTCACAAAATATGCATGTTACTATAAGGGCATTTATGTGTAATCACAATATCATCAATTATATATGAATTATTGTACCATCTGTTATACTAAGCATTGTGACTTATAAAGGTATTTACAGATCATAGAGATACATCATTTCTCACATACAAACACCAAATAGAGGGTGAGCGCAGGTATCCAAAACCTGTACGATAACACTAGCCCTAGAGTCTGGACAACTCTCCAGATACCAGCAGCCCCCTTGAACAAGATACACATACTGTGCGCTCCACGCAAACCCCTTGATTCCAACATCCCCACTAGACAAGGAATCTAATCCCTCGGTTAGGTTACCTGACCATTTTGCAATGGCTTTTGTTATCCAGGCACATGCAATAGTGGGTATTTGGGCCACCCCAGCAGCTGTGTACAATGATTTGAGTGTAGTCTCAATTTTACGATCAGCCGTGTCTTTTAGGGAGGCTGCGCCAAGAACAGGCAATACAATTTTTCGTGACAGGCTAGAGACTGATGCATCCACTATCAGTGGATTTTCCCACTTTTTCCTATCCTCCAGAGGAAAGGGAACAGATGATAGCAACTTTTTAGGGATCTGAAATGTTTTATCAGGATTAACCCACGGTTCTTCAAACAGGGTATTCAATTCCTTTGACACAGGAAAAGTGACTGAGGACTTATTTTTTACATTAAAATAAGATTCCTCAAACTCCTCTGACACCTTATCAGTAATATGCAGAACATCTCTGATAGCCTCTATAAGAGCGTCTATTCCCTGTGACAGAGCCGAACCCCCCCCAAATCTAAGTCTACCTCACCCTCCTCCAAGTCTGACCCTTCAACGTCAGAGTCAGATTGCAGGATATGGACCAGAGATCGTTTTTGCGGACAACTGGGAGGGGGTTGAGACGCTGTTTTGGGGACTGAGTTTCTGCTCATAAACTCATTCACAGCCTTTTTTGAGTATTGCGTCTCTTTCTCATTGCGGGATAATTTTGTAGAAAGAGTGGAGAACATTCCTTTCATAGAATTAACCCACTCTGGATCAGTCCCGCTATTATGTGAACCCAGAGTACCCAGTAGTGAGCCCCCTGGTGAAGAGGAACACTCCGCTGTACAAGAAACACTCTTTGCCTGACAATGTAAATGCGACAGCACACACACACACACACACACACACACACAGGAAAAGGTTAAGCACAATTAACCCAAAGAGCCCTTCAGGGAGAGACAGAGTTATTTGGAGCCAGCCCCCACCGCGCCCTTACCGCTAATGCCAAGCTTAGCCGGGTCGCAGACTAAGTACCTTGATAGGGGACTTAGTACACTAGTAAATCGCTCCCCCCCTGCTATGACCCCCTGGTACCGCTGAGGTAATTTGGAGTCACACTGGAGGAGGGAAAATGGCGCTGGTGAGCTGCTGGGTCCTCTCATAGTGATGCTCCGTCCATTCAATGGCGTGCGGTCTTCCCGCTTTTTTTATACTGGCTGAGGAATTTGGTGCTAAAAATGGACAGAAACCGTTTTAAGGCTGTGTGGCCAGTATGGGTACAGTGTACTGAGACGCAGTTGTGTACTGCGTCTGGAGACGCATTCCGCCCCGTTTAGAAGTTGTGCGTCTCCGTACCCTTGTGCCGCCATAATGGCCGGCGCCCCGCTAACCGGGACGCCGGCTCAGTACTCACCACTCTTCATTCTTCTGGTTCTGTTAGGGGTGGCGGCGTGCTGCGGGAATGTACGCTTGCCGTGGTGGGGCTTGCAAATAGTTCCCTCAGGAGTTCAGTGTCCTATCAGCGGGGAACGGGACCATTAACCCCTCAAGAGGTTGGGCCGTTCTCCCCCCACCTCCCCCAAGTCCCATGAAGCAGGCAGGCTGGTGCCACCCAGCCATGCCTGAAAATAACAAACATATAAAATAAATGCAGAAAACTCTTCAGGAGCTTCCTTCAAAGTGACTGGCTCCTCCGGGCACATTTTCTAAACCGAGTCTGGTAGGAGGGGCATAGAGGGAGGAGCCAGCCCACACTATCAAATTATTAAAGTGCCCATGGCTCCTAGTGGACCCGTCTATACCCCATGGTACTAAATGCACCCCTATATCATCTAGGACGTAAGAGAAAGACAGAAAAGAAAAAAACATTGCTGGCGGATCTTTGCCATCGGCCATCTGTGACAATTTATCAATAGTTGCTAACCAGCTATGGTTATCCCTAGATATGGTCAGCTGTGCAACATTTGCACGCTACATTGTAAGTCACCTCGGATGTATATGCACTCCAGTTTATAGACTTTGTGTTTATTTCCTTTATTTTATTTTTTAACCTGTAAAGAACAAAGTTACCTTTAAACCACGCTGAAATGTAGCGATGGATAATAGCGCCAAGTCTTGTTGTTCCTCTGCGTATCGTACCAGGTAAACATAAACCAGCTTTTTTATCTAGAAAAGATGGAAATAATATTAAGTTAGATGGAACATAGGAAAAAGACGACACACAGGAGCATAAAACTTGTATCTCACACAGAGATCAGTGCGGGGGGAAAAAAATGTTGATTTGTTGAATGGTTTAAAGAAGGAAAACAGCTACATCTAATACTAAGAGGGGTTTGTATCTTAATACTCTGTGTGTTCAACGTGTCAACACAGTACATTTTCAAACTTTTGGCTTAACGAAATAAAATTATATACTCTCAATCTCCAGAGAGGCACTTTTATGGCTGCTGGGGTAAAAGACATAACAATATTAAATCACAGAAGGTTGCAAAATACAACACTTGTCCTTGTTCTGCTTTAGATTAGAGCAAATCAATACTGACCACAAGAGGCCTGTACGCTGAACGGCAGCAGGTTGCTGAGAAAGGCTCCTTTCCTTGAAACCACTCTGTGCCCAGATAAGGGAGCGCTTAGAGATGCGTGACTACACCACTCTCTCCGCACTTACTGCCATTCAATGTTACTACATGCCCGGCTGTGAAACTAATCACAACAGGGCCACATTAGTCTTGGGGAACACAGGAAGGCCTGTTTAATTAGTTTATCAATGCTAGAACATCAAACTTCATGACATATTGACTAAACCTTTGATTTTGGTCTGTACCTCCAGCACGGTACAGAGTCACACACCGTATCCTTTGTCATCTACTAACATCTGTTACACATCCCAACAAAGACTAAGGCAGCTTGGGCTTGCAAAAAGAAATTCACAGGGCTGCACTTTGTAAACAGCATTCAAATCATTAAGGACATGGAATGTGATGGGCTGGTTTAAGCTACAGTTTTACTTTTTATCTGTTACTGTTCATCGGGAGAGAAAGACATTTTTAATATTTTGTGCAAATATAAAAGTGTACTGTCATAGAGAAAAATGTAAGCCTTAATCACCAAGATTAGAGCTCAGTCACAGACAAAGCAATAATTGCCCGATAGGGCAGATATTACTGTGCGTGACCCTGAAGCACATGCCGTGCCTGACCAAAGACCAATATTATTGATTATTGGGTAGGTCTTACATGTGGTCAGAGGAAGACTACTATTGGTCTGTGCTTACGGTCAACTTCCAAAAGGCTGCACTGTAAGCCAGAAGCAAGCGGAAGCCTATTTGTGTGGACAAATCAGAGCATTAACATATTGTATCGCACTCAAGTCATGCCACACGATATTCCTGTATATGACCAGCATAATCTGCTACTCTGTAACTAGCGAGCACTCCCATAGAATCCACTAAAATGTACCAAGTGGTAACCCTTGTTTAAGCTGCAATATCAAAATGGATATAAAAGCAATGTAAAGCTTAAAAGCATAAACTGGGTACACACTGGAGAATTATCGGATATGATATACAGGCAGACGGGATGCCGACTGTCAGTACACCGACGGCGGCATCCGTCTGCTGGCAGCGAGGCAGCTTCGCTCACCACAGGTGCTATTCCGACTCGGGTGGTGGCGTGAACCCTCCAACAGAGTGGGAATATTGGGCAGGTGTTGAGCACCAGTCCATCGGTAAAATGCCGTCTGTCAGGATTCCGGCACTGGTCTCCTGAATTAACGACATATCGCCTACATCGCTCAGTGTGTATGTGTGATATGCGGCAGCCCGCGGTCTTACAGATATCACTAGGTTTGATGTGCTGCACATCAAACCTTACAATATCGCTAGCGTCCTTCTTTATGATAATGACGGCCAGAAAATAATAATTACATCCTTCATTAACATAGTGCTAGTGTGTACAGGTAATCCCTGCTGACGGGCATTCGTTCTGATATCGGAACAAATGCCCTTTGCTCCAGTGTGTACCCAGCTTTAGGCTTTTCCGAAAACGTGTGCAGGAGCCAATTCGCTCACATTATTTTTGTAATTAGCAGCACAGCATTTGCTTGGCTTAAAAGAAAGCATGTTTAATACTTATTATTTTTATTGTGGGAGGAAACTCGAGTACTCGGAGAAAATACAGGTAGAATCATACAAACGCCACACAGATAGAACCCTGGCTGAAAATGAACCACAGACCCCAGCAATGAAAGACAGCAATGCTAACCACTATACAACTGTGTTACAAATGGGTGTGATATTAACACAAGGCCTTATGAGGTTACTGAGAGCTGATTAATTAACTTGAAATTATGAAAACTAAAAGGTTTCCCTTTTTGGGGGGAAAAGTGCACTGTACTGTCTAATGCCAGGGACTACTGTGCAGGCCTACATGCAGTGTACTGAAGAACTACAGCCAGAAAAAAACTCAGAAATGCCCTGGACGTGGTCAAAGTGGCACCCAATTGAAAGCCATTATATTCGCCATTAAAGTTTTACAATGACCCCACAACATAGGTCCATTTACCAGAGCACTTAAAACAAATTTCTGCATGCATAACAGGCAGAAAGGGGGCAGTGACTGAGGGGAACATTTAGAGATATAGGTTTCCATGCAATAAGCAGAACTCCATTCACCAATGTCACATCTCACTGTGTATGGACAGATAGAACCATGCTAGTAACATTAAAGACAACAAAAATGAATTGGTACTTTTGATGCAACTAGCAAGATTAAATGGACAGAATTTAAAGAAGCCTGTATAAGACAGCCTCTACTCCTCTCTATGCTCAAACTCAGGTGCATACAGTATACAGAAGCACCCGTATTACACAGCTCTACGCCAAACAAGGTCATACGTCTGGCGTGATTCATGTGCAGTATTCTCCACCTTAAACAAACTGAAAATATCTAATACATAGAAATTGAAAGGTTATAAAAAAAAAGCGACAAATCTCCATTAGTTTGTGCTCCTGTATAAATACAGGTTACCAGCTCACAGTCCATTAGTCAAACAAGACACTAAAATACTGTATTTACTAAAATACTCATGACTTTTATAAGGAGCAGGGCTTGACGGAATCTGCAAATACAGATGTGGACACTTCAGAAATTCTTCTGAAGAATATGGGAAGTAAAAAATATTATTGCATTCGCAATCTTTGTGTCATTTGGGGCTACTTTACTGCGGTCAATGCTCATACACAATAAACAGAGTCCTACTCTATTTTATACAGACGTGTCCACATACACCATTGCTGCAGTCGTGCCAAACAGCCCCTCTCGATGTGCCACATCCCGTGACACTCTGCTGGCGTTGGGCGTCTTTCTTGCAGAAAATACATCTTCGTTGCAATGGGATGTGACTAGGATGCACCAGGAGACTGTGCTGATTAAGTGAATATGGGACGTTTGTATATCTGTGTGTGAATGGTTCTCTGACTCTGTATGCGAAGTGCTAAGATGCCGTGGCTTCTTCCCATGCCAAATTACATTATGCTTCACATGCAGACACAGTCACACACAGATGTGTGCGTTGCATATCAAATCAAACAGCACAGTCTCCTGGTGCATCCTAGTCGCATAGTGTTACAATTAAGATGCCTTTTTGTAGAAAAGGACGCTCGACGCTAGCAGAGTTCCACAATACCTGGAGGCTCACTCACGCCATGCATCTCACACTGCGTGGCATTCAGAGGCACACCTGTAGATGGAAAGCCCCAGTTTACAAAAAGACACAATGGGGGATATTCAATTGTTTGAAAAGTCGGTTGGGTGTCTGTTTTTCCCCGTCTATTAGATACGAAAAAACAGACACCCAACTGACTTTTTAAATATTTGAATTCCCCCCATTAATTGTATAGCAAAAATTTATTACATTCTAGAACTGGCATTCCCAACCTTGTTCCTCAAGGCACACATAAGGGCCCTACACACTGGGCGATGTTGGCGATATTATCGACCATCGATATGGACAATATCTGTGGCTAATTTGGATGATATGAGAGTACTGGCATCTGTATCGTCCAAATTGACTGGCATGTTTAAACGATGATCGCTCAACGATGAACGATTGTGGGCACGTGAATCGGTCATCATTGCAGCATCCACACTTAAAGATATGAACGATTTATCGTTCATTTATGAACGACATTGTTCATATCTTTCATATATATCGACCAGTGTGTAGTGCCCTTAACAGTCCAGGTTTTAGTGCTAACCATGCTTGAGCACAGGTGCCTTAATTAGTACCTCAGCTATTTTGATGTAGCCATCTGTGCTCAACCGTGGATATCACTAAAACCTGTACTGTTGGTGTGCCTTGAGGACAGAGGTTGGGAATGCCTGGTCTAGAGATATCCACAATGGAGCTTTCCCGTGTGCGTGCGTTTACATCACCATACACAGAAAGCAATAATGACATAGCACTGCCAGTGTAAACAGATTTTATATTGATTTTGCTTACCTCAATATTTTTACTGGCTACATTCTTCACAACAGCCGGAAATAGCTCAGAGGCGTTTTTTCCATGTGAGATCATCTTAAAACAGTAAATAACAATTAATCAGACAACTTATTAGCTTTTCTAACGGGTATAAGAACATGGTTACTCAGAGGGAGAAGTAGCAAACTTGATAAAAGTGTTGAGGAGTTGCCCATAGCAACTAAGAAGTTTCTATCTAGCATTTTACAGACTGTGGGGTCTAATTTAGTAAGCCTTGGATGGAGATAAAGTGGACGGAGATAAAGTACCAGCCAATCAGCTCCTAACCGTCATTTTTCTCTAACGTCCTAGAGGATGCTGGGACTCCGTAAGGACCATAGGGAATAGACGGGCTCCGCAGGAGATAGGGCACTTTAAGAAAGCTTTGGACTCTGGGTGTGCACTGGCTCCTCCCTCTATGCCCCTCCTCCAGACCTCAGTTTTACACTGTGCCCAGAGGATGAAGGGTGCACTGCAGGGAGCTCTCTTGAGTTCTTTGCTACAGAAAGCATTTTTGTTTGGATTTTTACTTTTTTCACAGGGAGCACTGCTGGCAACAGGCTCCCTGCATCGAGGGACTGAGGAGAGAGGGGCAGACCTACTTAACTGATAGGATCTGCTTCCTCGGCTACTGGACACCATTAGCTTCAGAGGGGGTGAACACAGGTTCGTCCTGGGCGTCCACCCCCGGAGCCACGCCGCCGTTCTCCTCACAGAGCCAGAAGAACAGAAGCAAGAAGACGTCTCAGGCGGCAGAAGCCTTCAGATTCACAGAGGTAACGCACAGCACTGCAGCTGTGCATCATTGCTCCACATCACCTCACACACTCCGGTCACTGTATGGGTGCAGGGCGCGGGGGGGGGGGGGGGCGCCCTGGGCAGCAATAATACCACCTCTTAGATGGCAAATAGGTATATACATGTACAGCTGGGCACTGTACATGTATATAATTGAGCCCCCGCCATTTTACACGATTTTGAGCGGGACAGAAGCCCGACGCCGAGGGGGCGGGGCTTCTCCCTCAGCACTCACCAGCGCCATTTCTCTCTCCACAGAACGCTGAGAGGAAGCTCCCCGGAATCTCCCCTGCTTACACACGGTGAAGGGAGTTTAAAAAGAGAGGGGGGGCACATAATTGGCGGATAAAGTATAATACAGCGCTGCTGGGGAAAAGCATTCTGTGTTGGTCTCCAGGTTGTTGCGCTGGGGTGTGTGCTGGCATACTCTCTCTCTGGCTCTCCAAAGGGCCTTTCAGGGGATACTCTCTTCAGAAAAAGTTTCCCTGGGTGTGTGCAGTGTGTCGGTACGTGTGTGTCGACATGTTTGATGAGGAAGGCGCGCTTAATGTGGAGGGGGAGTGCTTGAATGTCAGGTCGCCGTCGGGAACGCCGACACCGGACTGGGTGGATATGCTGAATGTCTTGAATGCAAATGTAAATCTCCTGCATAAAAGATTAGACAAAGCTGAAGCTAGGGATCAGTCAGGTAGCCAGTCCGTGCCTGTACCTGTGGTGCCAGGACCTTCAGGGTCTCAAAAGCGCCCCATATCCCAGGTCGCTGACACAGATACCGACACAGATACTGACTCTAGTGTCGACTATGAGGATGCAAAATTACAGCCGAAGGTGGCAAAAGGTATTAGGTACATGATTATTGCCATAAAAGAGATTTTGCATATCACGGAGGAACCCCCTGTCCCTGACACGAGGGTTCACATGTATAAAGGGAAAAAGCCTGAGGTCACGTTTCCGTCCTCATTTGAGCTAAGCGAATTATGCGAAAAGGCTTGGGAATCTCCGGATAGGAGACTCCATGTTCCCAAAAGGATTCTCATGGTGTATCCTTTTCCACAGAAGGATCGGATACGATGGGAATCGGCGCCTCAAGTAGACAAGGCGCTGACACGCTTATCCAAGAAGGTGGCACTGCCTTCTCCGGACACTGCTTCCCTCAAGGATCCTGCTGATCGCAAGCAGGAAATTACCATGAAGCACATTTACACACATTCAGGAACTATAGTTAGGCCGGCCATGGCGTCGGCCTGGGTTTGTAGTGCTGTCGTGGCATGGGCAGACTCCTTATCTACGGAGATGGACACCTTAGATAGGGATACCATTCTAATGACCATGGAGCATATCAGAGATGCTGCCTTGTATATGAGGGATGCTCAGAGAGACATTTGTTTACTAAGCTCTAGAATAAACGCTATGTCTATTTCTGCTAGGCGGCTCTTGTGGACCCGACAGTGGACGGGAGACGCCGACTCAAAGCGGCATATGGTGTCATTGCCTTACAAGGGGGAGGAGTTGTTTGGAGAAGGCCTCTCGGACCTAGTCTCTACTGCTACGGCCGGTAAATCGAATTTTTTACCTTATGTTCCCCCGCAGCATTCTAAGAAGGTACCACATTATCACATGCAGTCCTTTCGTTCCAATAAAAACAAGAAGGTACGAGGATCGTCCTTCGTTGCCAGAGGTAAAGGCAAGGGAAAAAAGCTGCACTCAGCTAGTTCCCAGGAGCAGAAGTCCTCCCCTACTTCCGCAAAGTCCACAGCATGACGCTGGGGCTTTCCGGGGGGAAGGGGGGGGGGTCAGATCAAGTGGGGGCACGTCTTCGTCTTTTCAGCCACGTCTGGGTTCAATCACAGGTGGATCCCTGGGCAATAGAGATGGTTTCCCAGGGATACAGGCTGGAATTCGAAGACATGCCCCCTCGCCGGTTTTTCAAATCGGCTCTGCCGGCTTCCCCGTCAAAGAGGGAGCTAGTGTTAGCGGCAATTCACAAATTGTACATTCAACAGGTGATAATCAAGGTTCCTCATCTCCAGCAAGGAGAGGGTTATTATTCATCCCTGTTTGTGGTATCGAAACCGGACGGTTCGGTCAGACCCATTCTAAATCTAAAATCCCTGAACCTGTACTTGAAGAGGTTCAAGTTCAAAATGGAATCGCTCAGAATGGTCATCGCCAGCCTGGAGGGAGGGGATTGGATGGTGTCCCTGGACATAAAGGATGCGTACCTTCATGTTCCGATTTTCCCCCCTCACCAGGCGTTTCTGAGATTTGCAGTACAGGATTGTCACTACCAATTTCAGACGTTGCTGTTTGGTCTTTCCACAGCCCCAAGAATTTTCACTAAGGTAATGGCGGAAATGATGGTGCTCCTGCGCAAGCAGGGAGTCACAATTATCCCGTACTTGGACGATCTCCTTATAAAGGCGAGATCTCGGGAGAAGTTGCTGGACAGCGTGTCTCTGTCCGTGAAGACGTTGCAGATGCACGGCTGGAATCTCAATTTACCGAAATCCCAGCTAGTACCTGCAACGCGTCTGACCTTTTTGGGCCTGATTCTAGACACAGACCAAAAAAGAGTTTTTCTTCCGGTGGAGAAGGCTCAGGAGCTCATAGCCCTGGTCAGGAACCTTTTAAAGCCAAAAAAAGGTTTCAGTGCATCATTGCACAAAGGTTCTGGGGAAGATGGTGGCTTCATACGAGGCCATCCCCTTCGGCAGGTTCCATGCGAGGACTTTCCAATGGGACCTATTGGACAAATGGGCCGGGTCCCATCTACAGATGCAGAAACGGATCACCCTGTCTCCCAGGGCCAGGGTATCTCTCCTGTGGTGGCTGCACAGTGCTCACCACCTAGAGGGTCGCAGGTTCGGCATTCAGGACTGGATCCTGGTGACCACGGACGCAAGCCTCCGAGGTTGGGGGGCTGTCGCACTGGGAAGAAATTTCCAAGGTCTCTGGTCAAGCCTAGAGACTTGTCTCCACATCAATGTCCTGGAGTTAAGGGCCACTTACAACGCCCTACGCCAGGCGGAGGAGTGGCTTCAGAACAAACCGGTTCTGATTCAGTCGGACAATATCACGGCAGTGGCTCATGTAAACCGCCAAGGCGGCACAAGGAGCAGAGTGGCCATGGCAGAGGCGACCAGGATTCTGCGCTGGGCGGAAGGCCATGTAAGCGCACTATCAGCAGTGTTCATCCCGGGGGTGGACAACTGGGAGGCGGACTTCCTCAGCAGGCACGACCTGCATCCGGGAGAGTGGGGACTTCATCAAGAAGTCTTCACACAGATCGTGGATCGGTGGGGACTGCCTCAAATAGACATGATGGCGTCCCGTCTCAACAAAAAGCTAAAGAGGTATTGCGCCAGGTCAAGAGACCCTCAGGCGGTGGCGGTAGACGCTCTGGTGACACCATGGGTGTTCAGATCGGTCTATGTGTTTCCTCCTCTGCCTCTCATACCCAAGGTGTTGAGATTAATAAGACTAAGAAGGGTCAGAATAATTCTCATTGTTCCAGATTGGCCAAGGAGGACTTGGTATCCGGATCTGCAAGAGTTGCTCACAGAAGATCCGTGGCCTCTTCCTCTAAGGCAGGACCTGCTGCAGCAGGGGCCCTGTTTGTTCCAAGACTTACCGCGGCTGCGTTTGACGGCATGGCGGTTGAACGCCGAATCCTAGCTGAAAAAGGGATTCCGGAGGAGGTCATTCCTATCCTGATCAAGGCTAGGAAGGATGTGACATCGAAACATTATCACCGTATATGGCGGAAATATGTTTCTTGGTGTGAGGCCAGAGCTGCTCCTATGGAGGAGTTCCATTTGGGCCGTCTGCTTCACTTCCTTCAAACGGGAGTGAATTTGGGCCTAAAATTAGGGTCCATAAAGGTCCAAATTTCAGCCTTATCCATTTTCTTTCAAAAAGAATTGGCTTCTCTTCCTGAAGTACAGACTTTTGTGAAGGGAGTGCTGCATATTCAGCCTCCCTTTGTACCTCCGGTGGCGCCTTGGGATCTTAACGTGGTATTAAGTTTCCTCAAGTCACCTTGGTTTGAACCACTCAAAACAGTGGAGTTAAAATACCTCACTTGGAAAGTGGTCATGTTGTTGGCCTTAACTTCTGCAAGGCGTGTTTCGGAATTAGCGGCTTTATCATATAAAAGCCCATACCTGATTTTTCACGTGGATAGGGCAGAGTTGAGGACTCGTCCTCAATTTCTGCCCAAGGTGGTCTCATCTTTTCATATGAACCAACCTATTGTCGTGCCTGTGGCTGCACGGGACTTGGAGGACTCCGAGTCCCTGGATGTGGTCAGGGCTTTTAAGATTTACGTGACCAGAACAGCTAGGATCAGGAAGACAAACTCTGTTTGTTCTGTATGCGGCCAACAAGGTTGGCGCTCCTGCTTCAAAGCAAACAATTGCTCGCTGGATCTGTAACACGATTCAGCAGGCGCATTCTACGGCAGGATTGCCATTGCCTAAATCGGTTAAGGACCATTCCACTAGGAAGGTGGGCCCTTCTTGGTCGGCTGCCCGAGGGGTCTCGGCACTACAACTGTGCCGAGCTGCTACTTGATCGGGGTCAAACACCTTTGCAAAGTTCTATAAGTTTGATACCCTGGCTGAGGAGGACCTCCTGTTTGCTCAATCGGTGCTGCAGAGTCATCCGCACTCTCCCGCCCGTTTGGGAGCTTTGGTATAATCCCAATGGTCCTTACGGAGTCCCCAGCATCCTCTAGGACGTTAGAGAAAATAGGATTTTACTTAAAGGTAAATCTATTTCTCGTAGTCCGTAGAGGATGCTGGGCGCCCGTCCCAAGTGCGGACTTCTTCTGCAAGACTTGTATATAGTTATTGCTTACATAAGGGTTATGTATAGTTGGTCGGTCTTGAACCGAGGCTATGTTACTTGTTCATACTGTTAACTGGGTAGTTTATCACAAGTTATACGGTGTGATTGGTGTGGCTGGTATGAAGCTCTCCCTTAAGTTACATAAATCCTTTCCTCGTACTGTTCATATCCTCTGGGCACAGTTTCTCTAACTGAGGTCTGGAGGAGGGACATAGAGGGAGGAGCCAGTGCGCACCCAGAATCCAAAGCTTTCTTAAAGTGCCCTATCTCCTGCGGAGCCCGTCTATTCCCCATGGTCCTTACAGAGTCCCCAGCATCCTCTACGGACTACGAGAAATAGATTTACCGGCAAGTAAAATCCTATTTTTAAACCCAGCCTGTGACATGGCAGTTAGATGCTGACTGGCTGGTGTTTTACCCCCATCCACTTTATCTCCATCCAAGGCTTAGCCGCACTGTGTGAACACATACATTAACATGTATGTGTTCAATATGAACTCCTGCCGTCCTGTCATCTGGCCCGACAGCTGCATGCTGCGGTCGGAGCCGGCGGGACTGCTGCACATGTGTGGGTGCCTGCATAGGCGCCCATGTGCAGTCTCCTTGCGGCCAAGCTATGCGGGCAGCTATGTGTGGCAATAGCCTAAATAGACCCTTGTATTGGATAAATGCTAGCTAGAAGTGGTGTAGTTGCTATAGGTGACTTCTCCAATCATCAACTTTAGAATGCTTGTTACATTTCCTCCTTACTATATAGGTCAGCAAAGGTTAAACAAGTGCCCCTTATTATCTATAAAATAACTAGGTCTGTTTATGTTTAAAAACATTTTTACTTTTAACTCTTTATTCCAGACCAGTAGAGTATAAATGTATTTTTAATGAATTAAAGAGGCTGACATGTGCTGGCCTGGCATTGGTGTCTACAGGACAGTAAGCATGTGTGCACTAGTGCAGCTCACCAATGGGGGGAAAATTATACACAACTAATGACATAATAGTATGGAAGACACAAAATGCAAGTGATTTAGGAGTATATATTTGTTTATAGCATTATATGAACTAGTTTGTGAAATTGCATGATCAATCGTCTATAAATTCTAAATAGGATTTCTTACATTGCACAAAAAAACTAAACAAAAACTGTGAAACTTTCTATAAGTGGTTCAAGATTACTATGTACAGCAGATATCGTTATTGTAATTTTCTAAACCATACGATTATTCATGTAGTTTAACATCATGCAATCACTAAATGCTTTCTACAAACAGGGCCCGATTCATGTTTGTACATTAAGGAAAGCAAAAAAAAAAAAAAGCATGCAACTGTGTCTGGGGGTGGTCTTCAGTATGCCGAATGTCGGGATCCCGGCGCACAGTATACCAGCGCCGGGATCCCGACAGCTATTCTCCCTCGTGGGGGTCCACGACCCCCCTGGAGGGAGAATAAAATAGCGTGTAGCGCGCCACCGTGCCCGCACCATGGCGAGCCCGCAAAGGGCTCCTTTGCGCTCACCACACTGTCGGTATGCCGGCGGTCGGGCTCACGGCGCCGGTATGCTGGTCGCCGGGAGTCCGGACGCCAGAATACCATACTACACCCGTGTCTGGAACAAACCCTGTTGCCATGCATATTGTTTCTATGCTGGGTAAATACTGGCTGCTTTTGCATGTAGCCCACACACGTTAGACAGCTTTATTTATACGCTGCAATGTATATTTCAGTTTGAAAACACCCCACCCAAATCTAACTCGGCATGTTACAGCTGCCCAACTTACAGTGCAACATGGTTTTGCCCACTTACATACCTCCTAACCGTCCTGATTTTCACTGTCCCGCCTGCAGGCAGGAGTGTCAGCAGTTGGGAGGCTCCTGTCATTCTCTGCTCTTCCTAGCAGAGCAGATGTGTGCAGCATCTATTCACAGGAGACAGAGGGTCTGGGGGCATGTCAGCAGCTCACAGAGCGCTGGGAATGCCCCATAGTGACGGAAAACAGGGGCATGGCTTGCAATTGCAGCACTCCCACGAAGCCACACCCCCTTTCGTGTAGACCACGCCGCCTTTGACTTTGCAGAGCCAGGGAGTCCCGCTTCCCCATCTCCCGATGTTGGTAGGTATACAGTTGCCTGCTTCTTCTTTTTTTTTTTTTTTCTTCTTTACTTACAAATAAGAATCCGGCCATAAACCAACATACTGTTATAAATAGTAGCTAACAATTTGACTGTAACAGGAAAGAAACAACAGGGTCAGTGGAAGGGTAGATTCAGGATTATATAGTGACAGGGGGGGGTCACGATTTATAAATCAATTTTGGTGTGGCCACTAGCAACGGCTGTGTAGATACATCGCTATTCAGCCTAAAGACGTGCACAGTTTGTGAGATATGGAGGAGGAGGTGGTGGTGGTGTGTGTAGGGGGGGGGCGGACACCCACTCGACAAACTGCTCCTGCCTTAAGCTTTGGAAACAACCGAATTGCCTGAGCCAGGAGCGGGGAAATAGAGGGCTGGTCCATTGCATCCTGGGAATCTAAAAAGCTTGATCGTTTGGTGCACATTCCGCTGTCGCTTCCTTATATCCCACGGTAGATCCTGTGGATCACTGTGGCCCCTGACAGAGAAATTTGACTGTATAAGTCAATATTGTGCTTCTCCCTCTTATGCCTGCACATCCTGCATTAAGGTCACATATTTCTAACCATGCCACACGGTCATATGGTGCAGAATATGGACCGGACCACAGAAATACACCGGGTAATCTGCTACCTACAACTAGGGGATGGATATTAAGTTCTCATGATTTTAGTTTTTGCAAAAAAGAAAAAAAAATCATAAATGATGCACAGCTGGTCCTAGGCCTCCCTCTATTCTACAGGAACAGAGTCTGATGCAAAGTATACATGGAAAAGTGACCCATCGACCAGCAGATGCAAATAAACCCAGCAGAAAGTGTGCAAACCTAACAGACCAACTAGAAGTACTTCCCTGCAGCCGGGGACACAGAGGACGGAAGGAGCTAACAGACAGCATCTTCATCAGACTGACAGCACAGGGGAGCAAGCACGTCAGCAATCACCATCCTGGAGAGTAGCCCCATTGTGTTGCAACTGTCACTCGTGTGGGCAGTGGCGTAACTACTGCCCCCGCAGTCCTCGCGGTGGCTTGGGGGCGAGGGGCTGCGGGGGTGCCACTGACTTTGCACAGATTGACATGCGGACGAGCGTCCGCATGTCAATCTGCTGTCTCCTTCCCTCCGCTGCTGTAAGGAGGGACACGGAGCGCACAGCGCGTGCCTCTCCTGTGTCCCTCCCTGGCTCTCCCCCGGCCGGTCTAATAAAGGAAGTGCCGTTCATGAGCTCTGATTGGCTCACGAACCGGCACTACCCTTATTAGACCGGCAGGAGAGCCAGGAGGGACACAGGAGAGGCGCGCTAGGCGCTCCGTGTCCCTCCAACACAAAGGGGGGGGGGGGGGGGGAGAGCAGGCACTGTTGGGGGATATCTGGCACTGGGGGCATATACCTGGCACTGTGGGGGAATATCTGGCACTGGGGGCATATACCTGGCACTGTGGGGGAATATCTGGCACTGGGGGCATATACCTGGCACTGTGGGGGAATATCTGGCCCTGGGGGCATATACCTGGCACTGTGGGGGAATATCTGGCACTGGGGGCATATACCTGGCACTGTGGGGGAAGATCTGGCACTGGGGGCATATACCTGGCACTGTGGGGGAATATCTGGCACTGGGGGCATATACCTGGCACTGTGGGGGAAGATCTGGCACTGGGGGCATATACCTGGCACTGTGGGGGAATATCTGGCACTGGGGGCATATACCTGGCACTGTGGGGGAATATTTGGCACTGGGGGGAGCAGGCACTGAGGGGGCATATGTGGCACTGTGGGGGAATATCTGGCACTGGGGGCATATACCTGGCACTGTGGGGGAATATCTGGCACTGGGGGCATATACCTGGCACTGTGGGGGAATATCTGGCACTGGGGGCATATACCTGGCACTGTGGGGGAAGATCTGGCACTGGGGGCATATACCTGGCACTGTGGGGGAAGATCTGGCACTGGGGGCATATACCTGGCACTGTGGGGGAATATCTGGCACTGGGGGCATATACCTGGCACTGTGGGGGAATATTTGGCACTGGGGGGAGCAGGCACTGAGGGGGCATATGTGGCACTGTGGGGGAATATCTGGCACTGGGGGCATATACCTGGCACTGTGGGGGAATATCTGGCACTGGGGGCATATACCTGGCACTGTGGGGGAATATCTGGCACTAGGGGGAGCAGGCACTGAGGGGGCATATGTGGCACTGTGGGGAGCAGGCACTGAGGGGGCATGTGTGGCACTGGGGGGGGGGGGGGGATATATGTGGCACTGGGGGCATGTACCTGGCACTGTGGGGGAATATCTGGCACTGGGGGCATATACCTGGCACTGTGGGGGAATATCTGGCACTGGGGGCATATGTGGCACTGGGAGCATGGCCCTAGCAACAAGCACTACCCCCTAGCAACGAGCATGACACCCAGTGCATGAAACCCCTGGCAACGAGCATGACACCCAGTGCATGAAACCCCTGGCAACGAGCATGACACCCTGAGCATGAAAACCCCTGGCACCGTGCATGGAACCAAGAGCATGAAACCGCTGGCAATGAGCATGACACCCAGTGCATGAAACCCCTGGCAACGAGCATGACACCCTGAGCATGAAAGCCCCTGGCACCGTGCATGGAACCAAGAGCATGAAACCCCTGGCAACGAGCAGGTAATTTAAAAGTAATTAGAAGCCTTACTGTAGAACTTAATGTGTAATGGGCATTACGGTGTGTGGCATAATGTATCACGGACATTGTGGTGTGTGTCATAATGTGTCAGGCATTACGGTGTGTTGTATACTATATCACGGGCATTGTGGTATGTGGTATAATGTCTCAGGATCATTGTGGTGTGTGTCATACTGTGTCACAGACATTGTATGTGCTATAATGTATCAGGGGCATTGCAGTGTGTAGCATAATGTATAACGGGCATTGCGATTCCTGTCATAATGTGTCACAGGCATTACGGTGTGTGGCATAATGTGTCGGGGGCATTACAGTGTGTGCATATTGTGTCATGTGCATTATTGTGTGTGGCATAATGGCTAAGGCCATTGCAGTATGTGGAATAATGTATACTGGGCATTACTATAAGGAGGAAAAATGACAAATAATGTAAGGGGTATGAATCAGGATTATTTTTCTTTCCTGTGGTGGCTAACGTCTGGGCGTGCAGGTTGCAAAACTGGGGTATAAGGTAGTCTTTTCCTGCAATGCCACGCCCCTTTACGTGAAGCCACACCCCTTTACGTGAAGCCACATCCCCTTTTGGCGGCGCGCACCTGCGGCGCGCGCATATTTGTCCCTTTACTAGTGCCAATTATGGGGGTTATGGGTGGGGGGGGGGGGGGCGCCAAAGGATTTTTTGGCTTGGGGGAGAAAATTTTCTAGTTACGCCCCTGCGTGTGGGACAGGCTATTCTTAGGCTGCCCCACAAGTTCAGACCGTCATGAGGCATAGCAGGCCCTAGGTGTTCAACAGAAGCAGACAGCAGCTTTCCACCATCCCTTCACCATTAAATAGCATATTGTCAACCGGGAAGGAGATGGTACATGTGGAATGTAGTGCAGCTGACACTTGCCTGCTCCCCCAGTCAGTAGTGAAGCACCACCCCCAACCCCAAGTTATCCCACATCAGCAGTGGGGTGATTAGGGTATCTCCATAGCATGTTCCGGAAGGCAGACAACCTAGCAAGACTGTCTGTGCCATGTGACCACTATACAGAACATCCAGGCAGTACAGCAAAATAAACAACCTATAGAGCACTCTATTAAAATGAGTCCCCAGCAGAATGAGGCGATATAAGAAGTGGAAGCACAAAATATTTAGGAGGCTGTATCATTGTAACACAACTAGTGTCTTTCAATCAGAAGCCTTTTAGTGTGATTCCCATGTGTCCCAATGGAGCAATTCAGATCTTAAGACACACAGGACATGTTTGTAGCTGGAAGAGCCAAGTGTTCGTATACTGCCATCTGACATCACAGTGACACTGATGCATGCAATACAGTAATGTGATGTCACCTGGCAGGAACACTGCCAGGTGACATCACTACTGGGTTCCTCTACTTGAGCATCACCTCACTGTATTTGTCAGATCTTATCAGATATAGATTACCTAAAAGGATGCAGTAATCCCAAAATTAGACCGGACAAGTAAGGGTGGAGAGGGAAGAGAGTGCACAGATTTGAAAAATATTTTTTTGTTGTTTTCATTTAGGTTTTTAAATAACTAAACAAAATAATTTCTAATCCAAATATAACTAAAGGTGTATACACACGTGAGATCCTTGCTATGCCCGATTTTGACTCTGCGATTTCCCTTGGATCTCTTGATTTTGACGATCTGTGCTTGAGATTTTGTCTTTGTACGATTTTGACTTATGCTAGGTACACACTGGCAGATATATTGGCCAGTCAGTTGGTCGTCCAGTATATCTTTTGCTGATCTGCAGGTGTGTACAAGCAATATGTCTGTGAAAGGCGTCTTTCACAGATATATTGCATCTGCTGTGCAGATATATTAGTGCATAGCTGCAGATAGATTTAACAGCAGATATATCTTTAAAGGCCAATATACACGGGAGAGATGTGTGCTGAGCGAACCACTCAGCACACATCTCTCCCGCCACTCAGCACAGCGCGATGTGTGCCGAGCGTGCGGGGGGAGCCGCTCATTTCACCCAGCGGGTGAAATGAGCGACGTGCTAGATTGGCCTGCATGCAGGCCAATCTAGCACCAGCTATAGCGATGCACGGGGCTGCGCATCGCTATCGGGGGTAAACACGAGGGATCTGTGCTTAAAATCTAAGCAATCTAGTCAGATTGCTTAGATTTTAAGCATGGATCTCTCCGTGAGTACCCCCCTTAAGATATATTGGTGCATCATTCTGTGTGTATGAACAACCACCATTCTCAGATATAACTGCCAGTGTGTACCCAGCTTAAGTGCCAATTTTGACTATACTTTGTATTAGATAGTACACTAGATAGTCAAGATTGATGTGCCTGCACAGTCTATCTAGCCTTGCGATAACGACCCAGCGGGGCCGCGCATTGGGATCGAATCTGTACCGCAAGCTGCCTAAAGGGTCCTACACATTGAGCAATCCGCCGCCGAGCTTCCGACGGCGGATACGGCTGACCCGGTGGCGGGGGGAGTGAAGTTTCTTCACTCCCCCCCGTCACCCGGCTCCATAGAAGTACAGGCAAATATGGACGAGATTGTCCATATTGGCCTGCATGCACAGGAGACGGGGCACCAGCGACGTGGGCATCGTTCATCGCTGGTGCCTCCACACTGAAAGATATGAACGGTATCTCGTTCATTAAGGAACAAGATCGTTCATATCTTTGATTATTATCGCCCAGTGTATAGGGCCTATATCACCTTGCGATTTTCACTAACTTTCTTAGCGATTTTGACTATATAGTCAAAATTGAATGGAGAAATCTCACCTTTACACAACTTTGGGATCTAAATAAAAACAAATATATATGTCACTTCTCTGTAATGAGCTTTATATAGGCTACAGAACAAAAGGATAAAACACATTAAGGGGTTAACGTATCACACAAGGGCCTTCATAAAAAAAAAAGTTTAAAAAAAATATGCAACGGCTTTGTAAAGAAACAGCTACTGTACAAATCGACACACAGTATATTAAAGAACAGTCGTACCCCTACAATCCTTTTCATTGCTTCTAATTTGGCAGAGTCTTTGTTGCTTTCCAACATTTGCACCAAGTCTTCATTCCTACAAACAAGAAAGAAAAATGTATATTTAGTACAAACCCTAACACCATGTATCATAGGATCTGTATTTCAGAAAAAATGACTGAACAATACACACCGATTCCACACACCCACCCAACTACCCCCAGTTTTTCAAAGAAAATCTTAGTTGTTTTTATTTGCATCTCAATTGTTTGACCTGTTAAAAGTTTAACGAACACTTATTCTACCAGACAGTGAGCACAGACCCAGCACAGGTTACCATGCGCTGTACCCACCAGACAGTGAACACAGCCCCAGCACAGGTTACTATCCGCTGTACCCACCAGACGGTGAACACAGCCCCAGCACAGGTTACCATGCGCTGTACCCACCAGACGGTGAACACAGCCCAAGCACAGGTTACCATGCGCTGTACCCACCAGCCGGTGAACACAGCCACAGCACAGGTTACCATGTACTGCACCCACCAGAAGGTGAACACAGCCCCTGCACAGGTTACCATGCGCTGTACCCACCAGAAGGTGAACACAGCCCCTGCACAGGTTACCATGCGCTGTACCCACCAGACGGTGAACACAGCCCCAGCACAGGTTACCATGTACTGCACCCACCAGAAGGTGAACACAGCCCCTGCACAGGTTACCATGCGCTGCACCCACCAGAAGGTGAACACAGCCCCAGGACAGGTTACCATGTGCTACACCCACCAGAAGGTGAACACAGCCCCAGGACAGGTTACCATGTGCTACACCCAACAGAAGGTGAACACAGCCCCAGCACAGGTTACTATCCACTGTACCCACCAGACGGTGAACACAGCCCCAGCACAGGTTACCATGCGCTGCACCCACCAGACGGTGAACATAGCCCCAGGACAGGTTACCATGCGCTGTACCCACCAGACGGTGAACATAGCCCCAGGACAGGTTACCATGTGCTACACCCAACAGAAGGTGAACACAGCCCCAGCACAGGTTACCATGCGCTGTGCCCACTAGACGGTGAACACAGCCACAGCACAGGTTACTACCCGCTGTACCCACCAGACGGTGAACACAGCCCCAGTACAGGTTACCATGTACTGCACCCACCAGAAGGTGAACACAGCCCCTGCACAGGTTACCATGCGCTGCACCCACCAGAAGGTGAACACAGCCCCAGGACAGGTTACCATGTGCTACACCCAACATAAGGTGAACACAGCCCCAGCACAGGTTACTATCCACTGTACCCACCAGACGGTGAACACAGCCCCAGCACAGGTTACCATGCGCTGCACCCACCAGACGGTGAACATAGCCCCAGGACAGGTTACCATGCGCTGTACCCACCAGACGGTGAACATAGCCCCAGGACAGGTTACCATGTGCTACACCCAACAGAAGGTGAACACAGCCCCAGCACAGGTTACCATGCGCTGTGCCCACTAGACGGTGAACACAGCCACAGCACAGGTTACTACCCGCTGTACCCACCAGACGGTGAACACAGCCCCAGTACAGGTTACTATGCGCTGTACCCACCAGACGGTGAACATAGCCCCAGCACAGGTTACCATGCGCTGTACCCACCAGAAGGTGAACACAGCCCCAGCACAGGTTACCATGCGCTGTACCCACCAGAAGGTGAACATAGCCCCAGCACAGGTTACCATGCGCTGCACCCACCAGAATGTGAACACAGCCCCAGCACTTGTCGACAGATCACCGGGATAAAAACAACTATGTATGATGGTATTGGGCAAAACGATCATTCAGAAATAGGATTGCAGAGTTTGAACATTCCGATTGGAAAGTACCTAAAAATCAATTGTGTATCTGTGTGTGAGTGGATACCTTTTTATTAATACTATCTTTAGTTATATTGTGCCTAAGGGTGTGGTGACACCATTCATAGAGGAGAGCATACACATTAGATAAATATAGACTAGCTAACTAATTTGCATCGTTGCCAAATACATAATCATAGCCCACAGATTACATCATTTAGAGGAGACAGTAGATGAGAGGGGACTGCTCCCTAGAGCTTACATTCTAGGGGGAGAGGGGACAGAGGTTGGAGGGTTCCGTGGATGGATAGTAAATATAGAAGAGATTTTAGGTCATGTTTAAAAGCCCAGAGGGTAGAGAAAATAAGATTTTACTCACCGGTAAATCTATTTCTCGTAGTCCGTAGTGGATGCTGGGAACTCCGAAAGGACCATGGGGAATAGCGGCTCCGCAGGAGACTGGGCACAACTAAAGAAAGCTTTTAGGTCACCTGGTGTGCACTGGCTCCTCCCACTATGACCCTCCTCCAAGCCTCAGTTAGGACACTGTGCCCGGACGAGCTGACATAATAAGGAAGGATTTTGAATCCCGGGTAAGACTCATACCAGCCACACCAATCACACTGTATAACTCGTGATACAATACCCAGTTTAACAGTATGAAAACAACTGAGCCTCTCAACAGATGGCTCAACAATAACCCTTTAGTTAACAGTAACTATGTACAAGTATTGCAGACAATCCGCACTTGGGACGGGCGCCCAGCATCCACTACGGACTACGAGAAATAGATTTACCGGTGAGTAAAATCTTATTTTCTCTGACGTCCTAGCGGATGCTGGGAACTCCGAAAGGACCATGGGGATTATACCAAAGCTCCCAAACGGGCGGGAGAGTGCGGATGACTCTGCAGCACCGAATGAGAGAACTCAAGGTCCTCCTCAGCCAGGGTATCAAATCTGTAGAATTTTGCAAACGTATTTGCCCCTGACCAAGTAGCAGCTCGGCAAAGTTGTAAAGCCGAGACCCCTCGGGCAGCCGCCCAAGATGAGCCCACCTTCCTTGTGGAATGGGCTTTTACTGATTTAGGATGCGGCAGTCCAGCCGCAGAATGCGCCTGCTGAATTGTGCTACAAATCCAGCGAGCAATAGTCTGCTTAGAAGCAGGAGCACCCAGCTTGTTGGGTGCATACAGGATAAATAGCGAGTCAGTTTTCCTGACTCCAGCCGTCCTGGAAATATAAATTTTCAAGGCCCTGACTACGTCCAGCAACTTGGAATCCTCCAAGTCCCTAGTAGCCGCAGGCACCACAATAGGTTGGTTCAAGTGAAAAGCTGATACCACCTTTAGGGAGAAACTGAGGACGAGTCCTCAATTCTGCCCTATCCATATGGAAAATCAGATAAGGGCTTTTACATGACAAAGCCGCCAATTCTGACACACGCCTGGCCGAAGCCAAGGCCAATAACATGACCACTTTCCACGTGAGATATTTTAGATCCACGGTTTTAAGTGGCTCAAACCAATGTGATTTTAAGAAACTCAACACCACGTTGAGATCCCAAGGTGCCACTGGAGGCACAAACGGGGGCTGAATATGCAGCACTCCCTTCACAAACGTCTGAACTTCAGGCAATGAAGCCAGTTCTTTCTGGAAGAAAATCGACAGAGCCGAGATCTGTACCTTAATGGAGCCTAATTTCAGGCCCATAGTCACTCCTGCTTGTAGGAAATGCAGGAATCGACCTAGTTGAAATTCCTCTGTTGGGGCCTTTTTGGCCTCACACCAAGCAACATATTTCCGCCATATGCGGTGATAATGCTTCGCAGTTACATCTTTCCTGGCTTTAATCAGCGTAGGAATGACTTCCTCCGGAATGCCCTTTTCCTTCAGGATCCGGCGTTCAACCGCCATGCCGTCAAACGCAGCCGCGGTAAGTCTTGGAACAGACAGGGCCCCTGCTGCAGCAGGTCCTGTCTGAGCGGCACAGGCCATGGGTCCTCTGAGATCATCTCTTGAAGTTCCGGGTACCACGCTCGTCTTGGCCAATCCGGAACCACGAGTATTGTTCTTACTCCTCGTTTTCTTATTATTCTCAGTACCCTTGGTATGAAAGGCAGAGGAGGGAACACAAACTGACTGGTACACCCACGGTGTCACCAGAGCGTCCACAGCTATCGCCTGAGGGTCCCTTGACCTGGCGCAATATCTCTCTAGTTTTTTGTTTAGGCGGGACGCCATCATGTCCACTTGTGGACGTTCCCATCGATTTACAATCAGTGTGAAGACTTCTGGATGAAGTCCCCACTCTCCCGGGTGGAGGTCGTGCCTGCTGAGAAAGTCTGCTTCCCAGTTGTCCACTCCCGGAATGAACACTGCTGACAGTGCTAGTACGTGATTTTCCACCCATCGAAGAATCCTTGTGGCTTCTGCCATTGCCATCCTGCTTCTTGTGCCGCCCTATCGATTTACATGGGCGACAGCCGTGATGTTGTCTGACTGGATCAGTACCGGCTGGTTTTGAAGCAGAGGTCTTGCCTGACTTAGAGCGTTGTAAATGGCCCTTAGTTCCAGAATATTTATGTGTAGGGAAGTCTCCTGACTCGACCATAGTCCTTGGAAGTTTCTTCCCTGTGTGACTGCCCCCCAGCCCCGAAGGCTGGCATCCGTGGTCACCAGGACCCAGTCCTGTATGCCGAATCTGCGGCCCTCTAGAAGATGGGCACTCTGCAGCCACCACAGCAGAGACACCCTGGTTCTTGGAGACAGGGTTATCAGGCGATGCATCTGAAGATGCGATCCGGACCACTGGTCCAACAGGTCCCACTGAAAGATTCTGGCATGGAACCTGCCGAAAGGAATTGCTTCGTAAGAAGCCACCATCTTTCCCAGGACCCGCGTGCAGTGATGCACCGATACCTGTTTCGGTTTCAGGAGGTCTCTGACTAGAGATGACCGCTCCTTGGCTTTCTCCTCCGGGAGAAACACTTTTTTCTGGACTGTGTCCAGGATCATACCCAGGAACAGTAGACGTGTCGTCGGAACCAGCTGTGATTTTGGAATATTCAGAATCCAACCGTGCTGGTGTAGCACCTCCTGAGATAGTGCTACTCCCACCAACAACTGCTCCTTGGACCTCGCCTTTATTAGGAGATCGTCCAAGTACGGGATAATTAAAACTCCCTTTCTTCGAAGGAGTATCATCATTTCCGCCATTACCTTGGTAAACACCCTCGGTGCCGTGGAGAGTCCAAACGGCAGCGTCTGGAATTGGTAATGGCAATCCTGTACCACAAATCTGAGGTACTCCTGGTGAGGATAGTAAATGGGGACATGCAGGTAAGCATCCTTGATGTCCAGGGATACCATGTAATCCCCCTCGTCCAGGCTTGCAATAACCGCCCTGAGCGATTCCATCTTGAACTTGAATCTTTTTATGTATGTGTTCAAGGATTTCAAATTTAAAATGGGTCTCACCGAACCGTCCGGTTTCGGTACCACAAACAGTGTGGAATAGTAACCCCGTCCTTGTTGAAGTAGGGGCACCTTGACTATCACCTGCTGGGAATACAGCTTGTGAATTGCCTCTAGCACAGCCTCCCTGCCTGAGGGAGTTGTCGGCAAGGCAGATTTTAGGAACCGGTGGGGTGGAGACGCCTCGAATTCCAGTTTGTACCCTTGAGATACTATTTGCAGGATCCAGGGATCCACCTGTGAGCGAGCCCACTGATCGCTGAAATTTTTGAGGCGGCCCCCCACCGTACCTGGCTCCGCCTGTGGAGCCCCACCGTCATGCGGCGGACTTGGAAGAAGCGGGGGAGGACTTTTGCTCCTGGGAACCTGCTGTTTGTTGCAGCCTTTTTCCCCTACCTCTGCCTCTGGACAGAAAGGACCCGCCTTTTCCACGCCTGTTTTTCTGAGTCCGAAAGGACTGTACCTGATAAAATGGCGCCTTTTTAGGCTGTGAGGGAACATGGGGTAAAAATGCTGACTTCCCAGCAGTTGCTGTGGAAACTAGGTCCGAGAGACCATCCCCGAATAACTCCTCACCCTTATAAGGCAAAACTTCCATGTGCCTTTTTGAATCTGCATCCCCTGTCCACTGGCGAGTCCATAAGCCTCTCCTAGCAGAAATGGACAGTGCACTTATTTTAGATGCCAGCCGGCAGATCTCCCTCTGTGCATCTCTCATGTATAAGACTGAGTCTTTTATATGCTCTATGGTTAGCAGAATAGTGTCCCTATCTAGGGTGTCAATATTTTCTGACAGGGAATCTGACCACGCAGCGGCAGCACTGCACATCCATGCCGACGCAATAGCAGGTCTAAGTATAATGCCTGAGTGTGTATATACAGACTTCAGGATAGCCTCCTGCTTTCTATCAGCAGGTTCCTTGAGGGCGGCCGTATCCGGAGACGGTAGTGCCACCTTTTTAGACAAACGTGTGAGCGCTTTATCCACCCTAGGTGGTGTCTCCCAACGTGACCTATCCTCTGGCGGGAAAGGGAACGCCATTAGTAACTTCTTAGAGATTACCAATCTTTTATCAGGGAAAGCCCACGCTTCTTCACACACTTCATTTAATTCTTCTGATGGGGGAAAGACTACGGGTAGTTATTTCTCCCCAAACATAAAACCCTTTTTAGTGGTACCTGGGTTTATATCAGAAATTTGTAACACCTCTTTCATTGCTTCAATCATGCAACGAATGGCCTTAGTGGACATTAGACTAGACTCATCGTCGTCGACACTGGTGTCAGTATCCGTGTCGACATCCGCGTCTGCCATCTGAGGTAGCGGGCGTTTTAGAGCCCCCGAAGGCCTTTGAGACACCTGGACAGGCACGAGCCGAGAAGCCGGCTGTCCCGCATTTGGCATGTCGTCAAATTTTGTGTGTAAGGAGTCGACGCGTGCACGCAATTCCTTCCATAAGTCCATCCACTCAGGTGTCTGCCCCGCAGGGGGTGACATCCCTTCTATATGCATCTGCTCCGCCTCCACATCATTATCCTCATCAAACATGTCGACACAGCCGTACCGACACACCACACACACACAGGGAATGCTCTAACAGAGGACAGGACCCACAAAAGCCCTTTGGGGAGACAGAGTGAGAGTATGCCAGCACACACCAGAGCGCTATATAATGCAGGGACTAACTGAATTATGTCCCCTATAGCTGCTGTTATATATACTGCGCCTAAATTTAGTGCCCCCCCCCCTCTCTCTTTTTTACCCTTTTCTGTAGTGTAGACTGCAGGGGAGAGCCAGGGAGCTTCCTTCCAGCGGAGCTGTGAGGGAGAAATGGCGCCAGTGTGCTGAAGGAGATAGCTCCGCCCCTTTTTCGCGGACTATTCTCCCGCTTTTTTCTGGATTCTGGCAGGGGTAATTATCACATATATAGCCTCTGGGGCTATATATTGTGGTATTTTTGCCAGCCAAGGTCTTTTTATTGCTGCTCAGGGCGCCCCCCCCTAGCGCCCTGCACCCTCAGTGACCGGAGTGTGAAGTGTGTATGAGGAGCAATGGCGCACAGCTGCAGTGCTGTGCGCTACCTTGGTGAAGACTGATGTCTTCTGCCGCCGATTTTCCGGACCTCTTCTTACTTCTGGCTCTGTAAGGGGGACGGCGGCGCGGCTCCGGGACCGAACACCAAGGCCAGTTCCATGCGGTCGGTCCCTCTGGAGCTAATGGTGTCCAGTAGCCTAAGAAGCCCAAGCTAGCTGCAAGCAGGTAGGTTCGCTTCTTCTCCCCTTAGTCCCTCGCTGCAGTGAGCCTGTTGCCAGCAGGTCTCACTGTAAAATAAAAAACCTAAATATACACTTTCTTTCTAGAAGCTCAGGAGAGCCCCTAGTGTGCATCCAACCTCGGCCGGGCACAAAATCTAACTGAGGCTTGGAGGAGGGTCATAGTGGGAGGAGCCAGTGCACACCAGGTGACCTAAAAGCTTTCTTTAGTTGTGCCCAGTCTCCTGCGGAGCCGCTATTCCCCATGGTCCTTTCGGAGTTCCCAGCATCCACTAGGACGTCAGAGAAAAGAGACTGTGGGAGTACATTTCAGAGACTGGGAGCATCGTCCGAGAAATACTGTGGGCAGGAGTGGGAAGTGCAGTCAATGGCTAAGAGGAGTGTGTGGGAAGGAATGTTTGTCAGAAATGTCTTTAATGAATTACAACTATCCCTGCCCCAGTGGAGCTCACAATGTAAATGAATCACCAATGCCCAAATCAGAACAGAACCTGTGGCAGCAAATCTACAAGGTGGCAATGGTAACCACTGTGCACATCCTGCATTTTGTGAATACCTTCAATATAAACCACTTTGCTTTGTCTTGTATCTTAATTGCATATGTTAATGGGGCAACCCCCGAAGTGGATAAACCCCCAATGCATTATACTTGTGGGCAATCACCCCTGGCGGGAGGCACTCTATATCCTGGCTGTCAGGATCACGGCACTCTGCATACCGGCCGCCAGGATTCCGACAACTATTCTCCCTCTTGGGGTGTCCACAACACCCCTGGAGGGAGAATAGTGTGGAGTACGTAGCGCACGTGGCGAGCGCAGCGAGTTTGCAAGGGGCTCTTCTGCGTTCACCCTGCTGCCGGCATTTCAGCATTCCAGATCCCGGCGCCGGTATAACGTAGTACACCCCTTCCTGGCAGCTGGTGCAAATGGGCAGGAGAGTCAAAATGCATAGCAATAGAGATGTGCTTTATATCAGAAGAGAGTTCCCACGATCACCAGTTGAGGACTGCATCATACAGTATCTAGTTTTAGCACCTAGGACAGGGGAAATGATTCCAGTACTGAAAAGGTATAGCTACTGTTCCTGTTCATTAGGGCTCAGCAGGATCTGGAAGAGCTGTGGGACTGCTGGTGGACCAGCTATGATATACACTCCCAGGGTAACTAAAAGAAATAGGGTTGGCAACTGTATTTTGCTTTGTAGCCAATAAACTTTTTGGGAAATTCTATTCTATTATAAAGGGAATAGAGTCCCCAGAAGTGTACACAGCAGTGACTCCAGCAGTGTACACAGCAGTGACTCCAGCAGTGTACACAATAGTGACTCGAGAAGTGTACACAATAGTGACTCGAGAAGTGTACACAATAGTGACTCCACTCCAGCAGCGTACACAGTAGTGAAGAAACGGTCGCACCTTACTTGTCATGCTGCCAAAATATCTTCATATACAATCAAGTATATGAATACTGTTACGAACCTCCATGTTACTTAAAATAAAAACTCCTAAACCCATATTCCATTATTATTACGTATTCTGGATGGAGTACCTAGCAGCAGCCTTTACTGGCAAAGACCACATTGTAAAAAACTGCACTGTACTACAACACCCAACAGATAGAGAACTAAACTATCCTATGAGCCCCCGCCACTCCCTCTGCTCTTACCTAGCATGTATCCACTGCTATATACGCCAGGTTAACTTGGTAAGAAAGTACTCACATGTTGGATAGGCTTACCATACTTCCCCTTTAAACCAGGACACTCATGAATTACACAGGCTCTTTAGCTGCTTAAAACCAGGTGAAATGCAGGCTTGAAGTCAGCCAGCCACAGAATCTGTGTAATTCATGAGTGTCTCAGTTTAAAGGGATAGTATGGTCAGCCCACGCATACAACACACTTGTATGTATCTGTATTCAATATATTTGCATATGCTAAAGCCTTCATATCAGGGTTTGTTTCTATACTGGGCCCGGGACATGCCTACTTGTTAGCTCAAAGACTGAAGAACAAAATATGATACTTTTAGAATTTCCACAGTTCCCACATGCCTCAAAGAGACATTTCTGAAACGAGAATAACTGCATAGCTCAATCAGAACATGTGTGTTTGTGTGAACTCAGGTCCTACCAGAGAAAGTGTGTGCACATGTCTGGCTATGGTATGTGAGATAGACTAGACTTAGGTCGACAGTGTCTAGGTCGACCACTATTGGTCGATATGGTTTCTATGTCAATAGGGACTCTAGGTCGACATGGTTTGTTTGTTTTTTGGGGGGTGTCGTTTTCTTCGTAGAGTGACCAGGATCCCCAATTAGTGCACCGTGTCCCCACGCATGGTGAGCGAACTTCGGGCAAGGTGCATTGCTACGCTACAGCTGCGTTCGGCACAGGTTACCATTCCCAACTGTAGTCCATGTGAATCGTAAAGTATGAAAAAGTTCCCAAAAAAATGTAAAAAGAGAAAAAATAAGATTTTACTTAACGATAAATCTATTTCTCGTAGTCCGTAGTGGATGCTGGGGACTCCGTCAGGACCATGGGGATTAGCGGCTCCGCAGGAGACAGGGCACAAAAATAAAGCTTTAGGATCAGGTGGTGTGCACTGGCTCCTCCCCCTATGACCCTCCTCCAAGCCTCAGTTAGGATACTGTGCCCGGACGAGCGTACACAATAAGGAAGGATTTTGAATCCCGGGTAAGACTCATACCAGCCACACCAATCACACCGTACAACTTGTGATCTGAACCCAGTTAACAGTATGACAACGTAGGAGCCTCTGAACAGACGGCTCACAACAATAACAACCCGATTTCTTTGTAACAATAACTATGTACAAGTATTGCAGACAATCCGCACTTGGGATGGGCGCCCAGCATCCACTACGGACTACGAGAAATAGATTTATCGGTAAGTAAAATCTTATTTTCTCTAACGTCCTAGTGGATGCTGGGGACTCCGTCAGGACCATGGGGATTATACCAAAGCTCCCAAACGGGCGGGAGAGTGCGGATGACTCTGCAGCACCGAGTGAGAGAACTCCGGGTCCTCCTCAGCCAGGGTGTGCCCCTGACCAAGTAGCAGCTCGGCAAAGTTGTAAAGCCGAGACCCCTCGGGCAGCCGCCCAAGATGAGCCCACCTTCCTTGTGGAATGGGCATTTACATATTTTGGCTGTGGCAGGCCTGCCACAGAATGTGCAAGCTGAATTGTACTACACATCCAACTAGCAATCGTCTGCTTAGAAGCAAGAGCACCCAGTTTGTTGGGTGCATACAGGATAACAGCAAGTCAGTTTTCCTGACTCCAGCCGTCCTGGAAACCTATATTTTCAGGGCCCTGACAACATCTAGCAACTTGGAGTCCTCCAAGTCCCTAGTAGCCGCAGGTACCACAATAAGCTGGTTCAGGTGAAACGCTGACACCACCTTATGGAGAAACTGGGGACGAGTCCGCAGCTCTGCCCTGTCCGAATGGACAATCAGATATGGGCTTTTGTGAGACAAAGCCGCCAATTCTGACACTCGCCTGGCCGAGGCCAGGGCCAATATCATGGTCACTTTCCATGTGAAATATTTCAAATCCACAGATTTGAGCGGTTTAAACCAATGTGATTTGAGGAATCCCAGAACTACGTTGAGATCCCACAGTGCCACTGGAGGCACAAAAGGGGGTTGTATATGCAGTACACCCTTGACAAACTTCTGGACTTCAGGAACTGAAGCCAATTCTTTCTGGAAGAAAATCGACAGGGCCGAAATTTGAACCTTAATGGACCCCAATTTGAGGCCCATAGACACTCCTGTTTGCAGGAAATGCAGGAATCGACCGAGTTGAAATTTCTTCGTGGGGCCTTCCTGGCCTCACACCACGCAACATATTTTTGCCACATGTGGTGATAATGTTGTGCGGTCACCTCCTTCCTGGCTTTGACCAGGGTAGGAATGACCTCTTCCGGAATGCCTTTTTCCCTTAGGATCCGGCGTTCAACCGCCATGCCGTCAAACGCAGCCGCGGTAAGTCTTGGAACAGACATGGTACTTGCTGAAGCAAGTCCCTTCTTAGCGGCAGAGGCCATGAGTCCTCTGTGAGCATCTCTTGAAGTTCCGGGTACCAAGTCCTTCTTGGCCAATCCGGAGCCACGAGTATAGTTCTTACTCCTCTACGTCTTATAATTCTCAGTACCTTAGGTATGAGAAGCAGAGGAGGGAAGACATACACCGACTGGTACACCCACGGTGTTACCAGAACGTCCACAGCTATTGCCTGAGGGTCTCTTGACCTGGCGCAATACCTGTCCAGTTTTTTGTTCAGGCGGGACGCCATCATGTCCACCTTTGGTCTTTCCCAACGGTTCACAATCATGTGGAAGACTTCCCGATGAAGTCCCCACTCTCCCGGGTGGAGGTCGTGCTGAGGAAGTCTGCTTCCCAGTTGTCCACTCCCGGAATGAACACTGCTGACAGTGCGAACACATGATTTTCCGCCCAGCGAAGAATCCTTGCAGTTTCTGCCATTGCCCTCCTGCTTCTTGTGCCGCCCAGTCTGTTTACGTGGGCGACTGCCGTGATGTTGTCCCACTGGATCAATACCGGCTGACCTTGAAGCAGAGGTCTTGCTAAGCTTAGAGCATTGTAAATTGCTCTTAGCTCCAGTATATTTATGTGGAGAGAAGTCTCCAGACTTGATCACACTCCCTGGAAATTTTTTCCTTGTGTGACTGCTCCCCAGCCGTTCAGGCTGGCATCCGTGGTCACCAGGACCCAGTCCTGAATGCCGAATCTGTGGCCCTTTAGTAGATGAGCACTCTGCAGCCACCACAGAAGAGACACCCTTGTCCTTGGAGACAGGGTTATCCGCTGATGCATCTGAAGATGCGATCCGGACCATTTTTCCAGTAGATCCCACTGAAAAGTTCTTGCGTGAAATCTGCCGAATGGAATCGCTTCGTAAGAAGCCACCATTTTTCCCAGGACCCTTGTGCAATGATGCACTGACACTTTTCCTGGTTTTAGGAGGTTCCTGACTAGCTCGGATAACTCCCTGGCTTTCTCCTCCGGGAGAAACACCTTTTTCTGGACTGTGTCCAGAATCATCCCTAGGAACAGCAGACGTGTCGTCGGAGACAGCTGCGATTTTGGAATATTTAGAATCCACCCGTGCTGTCGAAGAACTACTTGAGATAGTGCTACTCCGACCTCCAACTGTTCTCTGGACCTTGCCCTTATCAGGAGATCGTCCAAGTAAGGGATAATTAAGACGCCTTTTCTTTGAAGAAGAATCATCATTTCGGTCATTACCTAGGTAAAGACCCGGGGTGCCGTGGACAATCCAAACGGCAGCGTCTGAAACGGATAGTGACAGTTTTGTACCACGAACCTGAGGTACCCTTGGTGAGAAGGGCAAATTGGGACATGGAGGTAAGCATCCTTGATGTCCAGGGACACCATATAGTCCCCTTCCTGGTTCGCTATCACTGCTCTGAGTGACTCCATCTTGATTTGAACCTTTGTATGTAAGCGTTCAAATATTTCAGATTTAGAATAGGTCTCACCGAGCCGTCTGGCTTCAGTACCACAATATAGTGTGGAATAGTACCCCTTTCCTTGTTGTAGGAGGGGTACTTTGATTATCACCTGCTGGGAATACAGCTTGTGAATTGTTTCCAATACTGCCTCCCTGTCGGAGGGAGACGTTGGTAAAACAGACTTCAGGAACCTGCGAGGGGGAGACGTCTCGAACTTCCAATCTGTACCCCTGGGATACTACTTGTAGGATCCAGGGGTCCACTTGCGAGTGAGCCCACTGCGCACTGAAACTCTTGAGACGACCCCAGCGTCATGCTGAGGACTTGGCAAAAGCGGTGGAGGGCTTCTGTTCCTGGGAATGGGCTGCCTGCTGCAGTCTTCTTCCCTTTCCTCTATCCCTGGGCAGATATGACTGACCTTTTGCCTGCTTGCCCTTATGGGGACGAAAGGTCTGAGGCTGAAAAGACGGTGTCTTTTTCTGCTGAGATGTGACTTGGGGTAAAAAAGGTGGATTTTCCAGGTGTTGCCGTGGCCACCAGGTCCGATGGACCGACCCCAAATAACTCCTCCCCTTTATACGGCAATACTTCCATGTGCCGTTTGGAATCTGCATCACCTGACCACTGTCGTGTCCATAAACATCTTCTGGCAGATATGGACATCGCACTTACTCTTGATGCCAGAGTGCAAATATCCCTCTGTGCATCTCGCATATATAGAAATGCATCCTTTAAATGCTCTATAGTCAATAAAATACTGTCCCTGTCAAGGGTATCAATATTTTCAGTCAGGGAATCCGACCAAGCCACCCCAGCGCTGCACATCCAGGCTGAGGCGATCGCTGGTCGCAGTATAACACCAGTATGTGTGTATATACTTTTTAGGATATTTTCCAGCCTCCTATCAGCTGGCTCCTTGAGGGCGGCCGCATCTGGAGACGGTAACGCCACTTGTTTTGATAAGCGTGTGAGCGCCTTATCCACCCTAAGGGGTGTTTCCCAACGCGCCCTAACTTCTGGCGGGAAAGGGTATAACGCCAATAATTTTCTATCGGGGAAAACCCACGCATCATCACACACTTCATTTAATTTATCCGATTCAGGAAAAACTACAGGTAGTTTTTTCACACCCCACATAATACCCTCTTTTGTGGTACTTGTAGTATCAGAAATATGTAACACCTCCTTCATTGCCCTTAACATGTAACGTGTGGCCCAAATGGAAAATACGTTTGTTTCTTCACCGTCGACACTGGAGTCAGTGTCCGTGTCGACCGACTGAGGTAAATGGGCGTTTTAAAGCCCCTGACGGTGTTTGAGACGCCTGGACAGGTACTAATTGGTTTGCCGGCCGTCTCATGTCGTCAACCGACCTTGCAGCGTGTTGACATTATCACGTAATTTCCTAAATAAGCCATCCATTCCGGTGTCGACTCCCTAGAGAGTGACATCACCATTACAGGCAATTGCTCCGCCTCCTCACCAACATCGTCCTCATACATGTCGACACACACGTACCGACACACAGCACACACACAGGGAATGCTCTGATAGAGGACAGGACCCCACTAGCCCTTTGGGGAGACAGAGGGAGAGTTTGCCAGCACACACCAAAACGCTATAATTATACAGGGACAACCTTTATATAAGTGTTTTTCCCTTATAGCATCTTAATATATATAATCATATCGCCAAATAAGTGCCCCCCCTCTCTGTTTTAACCCTGTTTCTGTAGTGCAGTGCAGGGGAGAGCCTGGGAGCCTTCCCACCAGCATTTCTGTGAGGGAAAATGGCGCTGTGTGCTGAGGAGAATAGGCTCCGCCTCCTTTTCGGCGGGCTTCTTCTCCCGTTTTTCTGAGACCTGGCAGGGGTTAAATACATCCATATAGCCCCTGGGGCTATATGTGATGTATTTTTTAGCCAGAACAAGGTATTCTCATTGCTGCCCAGGGCGCCCCCTGCAGCGCCCTGCACCCTCCGTGACCGCTGGTGTGAAGTGTGTGACAACAATGGCGCACAGCTGCAGTGCTGTGCGCTACCTCATGAAGACTGAAAAGTCTTCTGCCGCCGGTTTCTGGACCTCTTCGCTTTTCGGCATCTGTAAGGGGGTCGGCGGCGCGGCTCCGGGACCGGACTCCATGGCTGGGCCTGTGTTCGATCCCTCTGGAGCTAATGGTGTCCAGTAGCCTAAGAAGCCAATCCATCCTGCACGCAGGTGAGTTCACTTCTTCTCCCCTAAGTCCCTCGTTGCAGTGAGCCTGTTGCCAGCAGGACTCACTGAAAATAAAAAACCTAAAAACTTTTTCTAAGCAGCTCTTTAGGAGAGCCACCTAGATTGCACCCTGCTCGGACGGGCACAAAAACCTAACTGAGGCTTGGAGGAGGGTCATAGGGGGAGGAGCCAGTGCACACCACCTGATCCTAAAGCTTTATTTTTGTGCCCTGTCTCCTGCGGAGCCGCTAATCCCCATGGTCCTGACGGAGTCCCCAGCATCCACTAGGACGTTAGAGAAACTCATGTCGACCTTTTGTCATGTCGACCTAGAGTCCCTGTCGACTTAGAAACCATGTCAACCTACTTACTGTCGACCAATAGTAGACCCAAGTCTGGTCAACCTAGAGACCAGATCACACGTGTCTACCCTGACAAAGGCAAACAACCGAATGAAGGCAAATAGAAGGCTAATTAGTACTCTTTACCAGAAACCCTCTCTGGTATAAAATGGATTACATACAGATGTGTCCTCCTACATCGTTGCTGAAGTTAAACAGCCTAGTTGCGTTTAGTTGTGAGCGCGTTTACTAATGCTGGACGTCTTATTGTACACTTTATTTGCATTGCTACGTGAATATGACGCACAAGCAGACTCTGCTGATTGAACAGATATGCTGCCTGCCTATAGTCTGTATGTGACTGCGGCTGATTCTGCATAAGAATTGCTATGTTAGAGTGTTTTCCTGGAACAGTCTGCTTGTGCGTCTTATTCGCAATGCGAATAAGATGAATTTTTCAGCAAAAAAAAAAAGATGCCCAACGTTAACCAAGTTACACGGGAACTGCTGGGTCACTCACGCCAGGCATCTTGCAGTGCATAGCGTATTGAGGCTAGATGTATGAGGACACATCTGTATGCATATAAAGAGACAGCTTGGTACTGTACCTTTCCTTCCTAAGAGATTCATTGTGGACTGTCAAAACTGTGTATGACCAACAATAGGTAGGCAACTGAGAATACAATGTACCACAAAATTCACTTAGGTTTCAAATGTTACCACTACCACTGCTGCTAATGTTACCACTGCTGCTAATGTTACCACTGCTGCTAATGTTACCACTACTGCTAATGTTACCACTACCACTGCTGCTAATGTTACCACTGCTGCTAATGTCACCACTACTGCTAATGTTACCACTACCACTGCTGCTAATGTTACCACTACCACTGCTGCTAATGTTACCACTACCACTGCTGCTAATGTAACCACTACCACTGCTGCTAATGTTACCACTACCACTGCTGCTAATGTTACCACTACCACTGCTGCTAATGTTACCACTGCTGCTAATGTTACCACTGCTGCTAATGTTACCACTACCACTGCTGCTAATGTAACCACTACCACTGCTGCTAATGTAACCACTACTGCTAATGTTACCACTACCACTGCTGCTAATGTTACCACTACCACTGCTGCTAATGTTACCACTGCTGCTAATGTTACCACTACCACTGCTGCTAATGTTACCACTACCACTGCTGCTAATGTTACCACTACCACTGCTGCTAATGTTACCACTACCACTGCTGCTAATGTTACCACTACCACTGCTGCTAATGTTACCACTACCACTGCTGCTAATGTAACCACTACCACTGCTGCTAATGTAACCACTACTGCTGCTAATGTAACCACTACCACTGCTGCTAATGTTACCACTACCACTGCTGCTAATGTTACCACTACCACTGCTGCTAATGTTACCACTACCACTGCTGCTAATGTAACCACTACCACTGCTGCTAATGTAACCACTACCACTGCTGCTAATGTAACCACTACCACTGCTGCTAATGTAACCACTACCACTGCTGCTAATGTTACCCTGCTGCTAATGTTACCACTACCACTGCTGCTAATGTTACCACTACCACTGCTGCTAATGTTACCACTACCACTGCTGCTAATGTTAATGTTTCCATTCAACCCTGAAAATGTTCATTTCACATAAAGAACAAGCAGGTTTGCATCTTCTATCCCCAGAAAACTACAAGCGGTTTGACAAGTTCACCGAGTTCTAAAATATCTGGTAATCCAACACACAAGTACTCTCCCTTGGATCTAAGGCTATTACCATAATTGCTTTAAAAAGGAGGATTAGTACATACAATTCTGTTCACTTGGGTGTATTGTAAGAGAGGAAGGAGAGAAATTCTAAAGGCATTTACTATAGCCCTATCCCGATATAAAGCATTGCACACAGCAGACTAAAGACAGAATATTCCATTACTAACGCCTAGAACTGACTCACAGATCAGTAGTGAGTACCTCCCACCATGCCTTAAGAACGCAATGCTAGACCACTTCACGGATAAATAAATCAGGGCACACTTATGTCCTGAGCTTCATTTTACCTTCAGGACAACAAACACTTTTTTAAATCTACAGACAGATATAAAATGCATCACTTAATACTTACCTAGTGATTAACTGAGTGCAAGGCTGTTCAGCGCTGCTCAATCCTATTTCCTCAGCAGTTGGCTCGGGATTTATACTAAGCTGTAGGTTATCAGCCACATTGAGAACAGACTTGACAGCAGAAGTGGCACTCACTTTCTTTATTAAAAGTACTTGCTGATCCATGGTGCACAAGCCCAATCAAACACGAAACGAATTTCCAGATCAGATCTTCCGATAAATCCCTCAGACACAATTACGGTGCCAGGACAGGATACCCACTCCCTCTAGAACACAGCAAGTTTCGTTAAACTGTCAAAGGTCATTTCCTTTAAAAAACAACTTTGCCATGGTGCTTAGGATGAAGTTGGCTTGAAGTAACAAATCAGCCACTCTCTCTTGCTTTTCTTTTTCCGTGTCTTAAGGGCGGCTTGATTAATGCATCTCTTATGCCTGTTAATGTATGTCCGAACACGAAAAGGAAGCTCAAAACAAAAGTTCCTTTTTTTTCCCCTCATGTGTAACTTATGACGACACAATCCCACATGTCACGCTCACATGGTATAAGCTAGACAGAGAAAGAAGCCCATCCATTCACGTGTCTTAGCAGAAGAATGTACAATATAACTAAATGTCGCTCTACAAGACAAGTGTGTGTATGTAAACCTGAAGACAGACCTTCCCATAAGGTGTGTCTACTTCATGGAACTCATTCATAGCTTCTAAGTGCTATTAAACTGTTTAACGAGACAGGTTACCTACTGAAAGATGAAGAGATCATACTCTTCTCTCTGGTACATTATAGGCAGCTTTCAAGGAATTACAGCAGGTAGATTTACTAAAGCTTCTAAAACAGACAACTGTTGGTGTTCTAGCTATCATTTATTGCATTCTAGAAAATGATAGCATCTGATTGATTTATGTGCAACACCACCACTTGTCTGTTTTAGAAGCTTTAGTAAATCTACCCCAAGATTTCTTATTGATATACTAATTTAGATATTTCTAAGTATTTATATTCATGTTTAGCATTTATATCAAACAGGAAAGAACGAAAAAATAAATATTTAAAGTAAACTTCAAAGCTAGCAACTTCAGTGTTTTGCAGCATCACATTATAGCAAACATGTGAGCAGAGTCACATGATCACACTAGGTCACATGATGTGGTATTAACAATAAACACGAGCGCACACAATGGGGAAGTGGGTACACAGCACTACGGTTGTACAATCACCTGGAGCTCACTAGGATGTAAGGGGGGTACACACGGAGAGATCCGTGCTTAAAATCTAAGCAATGTGACTAAATTTAGATCTCTCTGTATGTAAGCCCCACAGCGATAGTGATGCGCGGGCACGGTGGCGCTATCGCCGGTGCTAGACTGCGCTGTGCTGAGCGGTCTGTGATAGATCGCTCAGCACACATCTCTGCCCGTGTGAATTGCAACAGACAATCAGATTTAGCTGTAGCTGTTTGGGGCCTGGTGCCGCTATACGTGAAAAAAAAAAAGAAAAAAGGGTGAACTTCGGTAATTTAGTACTTTGCAGCCATGCTGTTACTCATTCACAGCTTTTACATTAGTTTGCGTTCGGATGAGAACATGATTCCAGCACCCAAAACAAGCCAGGGAGGGATAGCGGGAGTGATACGGTTTTAAAATAAATACAATATTGCAAATCCAAAACCTGTAGGTGATGGGTTGGGGGGAGTGGTGCGAGAAACACCATATGAGGTCGCCTGCGTTTCCTGTGATAGGAAACATGGCGGCAGTGCATCTGTATAAGCATCCGGGCCACATATACAGGTGTCACCCTTTACTTGCCGTTTTCTGCGATGCGATTGCATCCGAATTGTGACTGCGGCGCTACACATGCTGGGCGGCCCCCAAGCATGCAGTTTTATCTGTAGTAGTTTTTGCTATTTTAGCAAAAACTGATACGGCCTCTGAATACCCCCATTGCGTGTGTAACCCTAAAGACAAAAATTACAAAAAAAGACCCTTTCAAAACTTGATACAAATGGCAACCCAGCACAATAATAACCTGCACTAAGGTACATTCAAAGGCACCACAAGTATACTGGATATAAAAAGAAAGAAAAAAAAAAGAAATACCAGAGCGTTTATGTTACCAAGTTAATCTTTACCTAAAACCTGCTCAGCTTGTGATCAATCCTTTCCTAACTAAATACCAGCTTAAGACAGTAGAGAACCTCCATCTTGCAGAAGAAAAGTGCAACTGGGGGGTATTCAATTGTTTTTGTCACCCGATCTCCCGTCTGTGGGTAGTTTTCACTTATTTGCCAATCGGGCACGAATAACTGGGCAACCATTACTTTTCACACGTTATGCTCAAATGCACCAGGTTTAGACATGTAAAATGCTATACCAGTCTAAACTATTGGGCGTGCTGACGAAAATGTGCGAAAAAGCCGGACTTTCCACACATTTATGCTCTCCTCCTCAAAAGGGTGCAAGCAGAGACAATGTGCGCACTCAACACTCATGCCCAATCGGTGTAACAATTCAACAGTTCCATTGGGTGCCAAAAAAACAACTTAATTCCAAAAAAGTCTGAATGATGCCTCGAGAACAGTACATTTTCATACAAAGACACCAGCTCTTTCTAGAGAATGAATATAAAATGTAAATATGAAGAAAATTAAGGTCCGGTACATAATTATATGTTCGTGTATAACAAAATAAAAGGACAGACTTATCCCTAGCAATCCCTTCAGCTTCTGTAAAGAACAATTTGTATTTAAGGTATGTGTACAATTCACTAATAGGAAATACATGTTCGTTTTATCAATAACAGCATAAAAAGAAAAAAGTGATCCCCATTGGTGCTGCCTAGTATACCCCAAGCAACTTTAATGTAATTCTCCCAGCCGCTGCCTCCACGGGGACGACACTACATATGGGGGGCGGTCACACACACACAGACACACACACACACACACACACACACAATCACACTTAAGGGCACTACACATTTAACGATCCACCGCCGAGCTGCCTGACGGCGGATACGGGCGACCCGGCGGCGCGGGGGGGCAGTGACGGGGGGAGTGAAGTTTCTTTACTCCTTTCCCCCGCCCCCCGTCACCTGGCTCAATTGAAGTCCAGGCAAATATGGACGAGATCGTCCATATTGGCCTGCATGCAAAGCCGACGGGGCATCAGCGATGAATGAGCGCGGGGCCGTGCATCGTTCATCGCTGGTGACTCCACACTCCAAGATATGAACGTTATCTCGTTCAATAATGAACGAGATCGTTAATATCTTTGAGGATTATCGGCCAGTGTGTAGGGCCCATTACTGCTGCTGCAATAGACCCGGATGCTGGAGCAGAAGACACAGCTTCAGGAGGTGAGCAATAACTGACTAATTAAGCTAACTGGAAAATTCCAATTGCTTAATTAGTCCCCGAGAGGGGAAGGGGGGTGCCGCCAGGGTGCCAGAGCAAGTCCCAGTGATTTCTACAGAAATCACTGCGTCTCATTTTCAGTCCTGCAATTGAATAGCAAAACCCTGCAGCTACAGTAAAAACCCTGCACCGTCGGATTTTTTTTTACATTTACCACCATCAATTGAATTTCCCACCCATAGTATAGTAGAAATAAAGATACAGCACTGTTAGGGGTTAACTGCTAATTAAGATAGAATGGATATTACCAAAAATATAAATAGTCAATAAATATAATGGCATGGCTGACAAAAGTAATCATTCAACATTCGAAAGAAAAAAAAAAACAAAAAAAAAAACAAAAAAAAAAACAGGGAAATGTTCCACATAAAAGGTCAATGTTAAAAATAAAAAAAAAAAATAAGATTTTAAACCTACCAGTAAATCTTTTTCTCCTAGTCCGTAGAGGATGCTGGGGACTCCGTAAGGACCAAGGGGTATAGACGGGCTCCGCAGGAGACATGGGCACTATAAAGAACTTTAGATGGGTGTGCACTGGCTCCTCCCTCTATGCCCCTCCTCCAGACCTCAGCTAGATAACTGTGCCCAGAGGAGACGGACAGTAAGAGGAAAGGATTTTTGTTAATCTAAGGGCAAGATTCATACCAGCCCACACCATCCACACCGTATAACCTGGAATATACGCAACCAGTCAACAGTATGAATAAAAACAGCATCAGCCAAAGACTGATCTCAACTGTAACATAACCCTTATGTAAGCAATAACTATATACAAGCCTTGCAGAAATATGTCCGCACTGGGACGGGCGCTCAGCATCCTCTACGGACTAGGAGAAAAAGATTTACCGGTAGGTTTAAAATCTTATTTTCTCTTACGTCCTAGAGGATGCTGGGGACTCCGTAAGGACCATGGGGATTATACCAAAGCTCCAGACCGGCCGGGAGAGTGCGGATGACTCTGCAGCACCGATTGAGCAAACATGAGGTCCTCATCAGCCAGGGTATCAAACTTGTAGAATTTTGCAAAAGTGTTTGAACCCGACCAAGTCGCCGCTCGGCAAAGCTGTAATGCCGAGACGCCTCGGGCAGCCACCCAAGAAGAGCCCACCTTCCTAGTGGAATGGGCCTTTACCGAATTTGGTAACGACAATCCAGCCGTATAATAAGCCTGCTGAATCGTGTTACAGATCCAGCGAGCAATAGTCTGCTTAGAAGCAGGAGCGCCAACCTTGTTGGCTGCATACAGGATAAACAGTGCCTCGTTTTCCTAACCCGAGCCGTCCTTGTTACATAAATTTTTAAGGCCCTGACTACATCAAGGGACTTGGAATCCTCCAAGTCAACTGTAGCCACAGGTACCACAATAGGTTGGTTCATATTAAACGATGAAACCACTTTAGGCAAAAATTGAGGACGAGTCCTTAATTCCGCTCTATCCACATGGGAAATCAGATAGGGGCTTTTGTGAGGCAAAGCCGCCAATTCATACACCCGCCTTGCAGATGCCAAGGCCAACAACATGATCACCTTCCAAGTGAGAAATTTTAATTCAACCGTTTGAAGAGGTTCAAACCAGTGAGATTTTAGGAACTGTAACACCACGTTAAGGTCCAATGGTGCCACTGGATGCAAAAAAGGAGGCTGTATGTGCAGCACTCCCTTTACAAAAGTCTGGACTTCTGGGAGAGAAGACAATTCCTTCTGAAAGAAAATTGATAGGGCTGAAATCAGTACCTTAATGGAGCCTAATTTTAGGCTCATATCCACTCCTGTCTGTAGAAAGTGGAGAAAACGGCCCAGATGGAATTCCTCAGTAGGAGCATTCTTGGCTTCACACCAAGATACATACTTTCTCCAGATACAGTGATAATGTTTCGCCGTCACCTCCTTCCTAGCCTTTATCAGAGTAGGAATGACTTCTTCTGGAATGCCTTTCCCAGTTAGGATTCGGTGTTCAACCGCCATGCCGTCAAACGTAACCGCGGTAAGTCTTGGAACACGCAGGGCCCCTGTTGCTACAGGTCCTCTCTGAGAGGAAGAGGCCACAGATCTTCTGTCAGCATTTCCTGAAGATCTGAATACCAGGCCCTTCGAGGCCAATCTGGAACAATGAGTATTGTCCGCACTCTTTTTCGTCTTATGATTCTCAATATCTTTGAGATGAGTGGAAGAGGAGGGAACACATAGACCAACTGAAACACCCAAGGTGTCCCCAGGGCGACTACTGCTACTGCCTGAGGGTCCCTTGAACTGGCACAATACCTCTGAAGCTTCATGTTGAGACGTGACGCCATCATGTCTATTTGAGGAAGTCCCCAATGACTTGTTATCTCTGCAAAAACTTCCTGATGAAGTCCCCACTCTCCTGGATGGAGATCGTGTCTCCTGAGGAAGTCTGCTTCCCAGTTGTCCACTCCCGGAATGAAGACTGCTGTCAAAGCGCTTATGTGATTTTCCGCCCAGCGAAGAATCCTGGTGGCTTCCGCCATTGCCGCTCTGTTCCTTGTCCTGCCTTGGCGGTTTACATGAGCCACGGCTGTGACGTTGTCTGATTGAATCAGAACCGGTAGGTCGCGAAGAAGATTCTCCGCTTGACGTAGGCCGTTATATATGGCCCTCAATTCCAGTACGTTGATGTGTAGACAAGTCTCCTGGCTTGACCATAGTCCCTGAAAGTTTCTTCCTCGTGTGACTGCTCCCCATCCTCGGAGGCTCGCGTCCGTGGTCACCAGAACCCAGTCCTGAATGCTGAACCTGCGACCCTCTAGAAGGTGAGCACTCCGTAGCCACCACAGGAGAGACACCCTGGCCCTGGGGGACAGGCTTATTTTCTGATGAATTTGAAGATGGGACCCGGATCACTTGTCCAGAAGGTCCCACTGAAACGTCCTCGCATGAAACCCGCCGAAGGGGATGGCCTCGTAGGTCGCCACCATTTTCCCCAGTACTCGAGTGCATTGATGGACTGACACTCTTTTCGGTTTTAACAGGTCTCTGACCATGTTCTGGAGATCCTGGGCTTTTTCCATTGGGAGAAAAACCCTCTTTTGTTCAGTGTCCAGAATCATGCCTAAGAAAGATAGCCGAGTTGTTGGAACCAACTGTGACTTTGGTAGATTCAGGATCCAGCCATGTTGCTGCAGCACTCTCAGGGAGAGCGCCACGCTTTTCAGAAACTGATCTCTCGATCTCGCTTTTATCAGGAGATCTTCCAAGTACGGGATAATTGTGACTCCCTGCCGGCGCAGGAGCACCATCATTTCTGCCATTACCTTGGTGAAAATCCTCGGGCCCTGGAAAGCCCAAACGGCAACGTCTGAAACTGGTAATGACAGTCCTGTACAGCGAATCTCAGGTACGCCTGATGAGGGGGATATATGGGGACATGAAGGTATGCGTCCTTTATGTCCAGTGACACCATAAAATCCCCCCCTTCCAGCCTGGAGATAACTGCCTTATAACCTTATACACACAGCCTGAAGGTAATTTTAGCCAATATTTTTTTATAACTTTGTGCATTAAACAAAGTGTGTGTACATACACAAAATTCATTTATGTTTCATATGCACCTTATACACACAGCCTGAGGGTCATTTAATACAATATTTGTAATAACTTTGTATATTAAACAAAGTTTGTGTACATTGAGCCATCAAAAAAACAAAGGTTTCACTATCTCACACTCACTCAAAAAAGTCCATATTTCGGAATATTTGGATATGGGATACTCAACCTCTATAAGATATTCAATTCCTACAACCCCCAACACAATGTCAGGGCATTATTTAGACCAGATAGTGAATACAAAATTAAAAAAAAAATAAGATTTTACTCGCCGGTAAATCTATTTCTCGTAGTCCGTAGTGGATGCTGGGGACTCCGTAAGGACCATGGGGAATAGACGGCTCCGCAGGAGACTGGGCACATCTAAAGAAAGATTTAGGTCTATCTGGTGTGCACTGGCTCCTCCCCCTATGACCCTCCTCCAAGCCTCAGTTAGGAACTGTGCCCGGAAGAGCTGACACAATAAGGAAGGATTTTTGAATCCCGGGTAAGACTCATACCAGCCACACCAATCACACCATATAACACGTGATAGGAACCCCGGTTAACAGTATGATAACAATTGGAGCCTCTGAAGAGATGGCTCACAACAAAACCCGATTTTTGTAACAATAACTATGTACAAGTATTGCAGACAATCCGCACTTGGGATGGGCGCCCAGCATCCACTACGGACTACGAGAAATAGATTTACCGGTGAGTAAAATCTTATTTTCTCTGACGTCCTAGTGGATGCTGGGGACTCCGTAAGGACCATGGGGATTATACCAAAGCTCCCAAACGGGCGGGAGAGTGCGGATGACTCTGCAGCACCGAATGAGAGAACTCCAGGTCCTCCTCAGCCAGGGAATCAAATTTGTAGAATTTAGCAAACGTGTTTGCCCCTGACCAAGTAGCTGCTCGGCAAAGTTGTAAAGCCGAGACCCCTCGGGCAGCCGCCCAAGATGAGCCCACCTTCCTTGTGGAATGGGCTTTTATTGATTTAGGCTGCGGTAATCCTACCGCAGAATGTGCCAGCTGAATAGTGCTACAAATCCAGCGCGCAATAGACTGCTTAGAAGCAGGAGCACCCAGCTTGTTGGGTGCATACAGAATAAACAGCGAGTCAGTTTTTCTGACTCCAGCCGTCCTGGAAACATAAATTTTCAGGGCCCTGACTACGTCCAGCAACTTGGAATCCTCCAAGTCCCTAGTAGCCGCAGGCACCACAATAGGTTGGTTCAAGTGAAAAGCTGAGACCACCTTCGGGAGAAACTGAGGACGAGTCCTCAATTCTGCCCTATCCATCTGGAAAATCAGATAAGGGCTTTTTCAAGACAAAGCCGCCAATTCTGAAACCCGCCTGGCCGAAGCCAGGGCCAACAGTACGACCACTTTCCACGTGAGATATTTCAATTCCACAGTCTTAAATGGTTCTAACCAATGTGATTTCAGGGATGCCAAAACCACATTGAGATCCCAAGGTGCCACTGGGGGCACAAAAGGAGGCTGAATATGCAGAACTCCTTTGACAAAAGTCTGAACTTCAGGCAGTGAAGCCAGTTCTTTCTGGAAGAAAATCGACAGAGCCGAAATCTGGACCTTGATGGACCCCAATTTGAGGCCCAACGTCACCCCTGCTTGCAGGAAGTGTAGGAATCGACCCAGTTGAAATTCCTCCTTCGGGGCCTTCATGGCCTCACACCAAGCAACATATTTCCGCCAACTGCAGTAATAATGTCTTGCGGTGACATCTTTCCTGGTTTTGATCAGGGTAGGGATGACTTCCTCCGGAATACCCTTTTCCTTTAGGATCCGGTGTTCAACCGCCATGCCGTCAAACGCAGCCGCGGTAAGTCTTGGAACAGACAGGGTCCCTGCTGCAGCAGGTCTTGTCTGAGCGGCAGAGGCCAAGGGTCCTCTGCCAGCATCTCTTGAAGTTCCGGGTACCAAGCTCTTCTTGGCCAATCCGGAACCACGAGTATGGTTTTCACTCCTCGCATTCTTATTATTCTCAGTACCTTGGGTATGAGAGGTAAAGGAGGAAACACATAAACCGACTGGTACACCCACGGTGTCACTAGAGCGTCCACAGCAATCGCCTGAGGGTCCCTTGACCTGGCGCAATATCTTTTCAACTTTTTGTTGAGGCGGGACGCCATCATGTCCACCCGTGGTCATTCCCAACGGTTTACCCGCATTTGGAAAACTTCTGGAAGAAGTCCCCATTCTCCCGGGTGTAGGTCGCCCATCGGAGAATCCTTGTGGCTTCTGCCATCGCCATCCTGCTTCTTGTGCCGCCCTGTCTCTTTACATGGGCGACCGCCGTGATATTGTCTGATCGGATCAGTACCGGCTGGTTCTGAAGCAGGGGCCTTGCTTGGCATAGGGCATTGTAAATGGCCCTTAGCTCCAGAATATTTATGTGAAGCGAAATCTCCTTGGAAATTTCTTCCCTGTGTGACTGCACCCCAGCCCCGAAGGCTGGCCTCCGTGGTCACCAGGACCCAGTCCTGTATTCCGAATCTGCGGCCCTCTAGTAGATGAGCCCTCTGCAGCCACCACAGCAGCGACAACCTGTTTCTTGCCGACAGGGTTATCCACTGTTGTATCTGTAGATGGGACCCGGACCATTTGTCCCACTGGAACGTCCTTACGTGGAACCTTCCGAATGGAATTATGCTTCGTACGAAGCTACCATTTTTTTTCAGGACTCGTGTGCTTCCACTGGAAGAAACACTCTTTTCTGGTCTGTGTCCAGAATAATTCCCAGGAACAGAAGACGTGTCGTCGGGACCAGCTGTGACTTTGGAATATTGATAATCCAGTCGTGCTGTTGTAGCACTTCCCGAGAGAGTGCTACCCCCACTACCAACTGTTCTTTGGACCTCGCCTTTATCAGGAGATCGTCCAAGTACGGGATAATAAAAACTTCCTTCTTGCGAAGGAGTATCATCATTTCGGCCATTACCTTGGTAAAGACCTTCGGTGCCGTGAACAACTCCAACGGCAGCGTCTGGAACCGATAGTGACAGTCCTGTACCACACATCTGAGGTACTCCTGGTGAGGAGGGTAAATGGGGACATGCAGGTACGCATCCTTGATGTCCAGGGAGACTCTGTAATCCCCCTCGTCCAGGCTCGTAATAACCGCCCTGAGCGATTCCATCTTGAACTTGAATCTTCTGATATAAAAGTTCAAGTATTTTAATTTTAAGATGGGTCTCACCGAACCGTTCTGTTTCGGTACCACAACCATTGTGGAATAGTAACCCCTTCCTTGCTGAAGGAGGGGCACCTTGACAATCACTTGTTGTGATTATAGTGTTGAATAGCCACCAACACCGCCTCCCTGGCAGAGAGAGGTGCCGGTAAGGCAGATTTTAGGAAACGGCGGGGGGAAGAACGTCTCGAACTCCAGCCTGTACCCCTGAGATACTACTTGAAGGACCCAGGGATCCATGTGAGAGAGCACACTGGGCGCTGAAATTTCCGAGACGGGCCCCCACCGTACCCGGGTCCGCCTGAGCAGCCCCAGCGTCATGCTGTGGACTTACCGGACGCAGGGAGGACTTCTGCTCTTGGGAACTAGCTGTGTGCTGCAGCTTTTTCCTCTACCTTTGCCTCTCGGCAGAAAGGATGAGCCTCTAGCCCTCTTGCTTTTCTGGGGCCGAAAGGACTGTACTTGATGATACAGTGCTTTCTTTTGTTGTGGGGTAGCCTGTGGCAAAAAAGTCGATTTCCCAGCAGTAGCTATGGAAACGAGGTCTGAAAGACCATCCCCAAACAGTTTTACCCCCTTATAGGGCAAAACTTCCATGTGCCGATTCGAGTCGGCATCGCCTGACCCTTGCCGAGTCCATAACCCCCGTCTGGCGGCAATGGACCTAGCACTTATTTTTGATGCCAGCCGGCAAATATCCCTCTGTGCATCACGCATGTATAAGACCACGTCTTTTATATGCTCTATTGTCAGCAAAATATTGTCCCTATCCATAGTAATTTTCCGACAGGGAATCTGACCACGCAGCGGGAGCACTGCACATCCATGCCGAAGCAATGGCTGGTCGCAATATAATGCCCGAGTGTGTGACTATATCTTTCAGGGTAACCCCCTGCTTTTTATCAGCAGGTTCCTTCAGGGCGGCCGTATCCGGAGACGGTAGTGCCACCTTTTCTGATAAGCGTGTAAGCGCTGTATCTACCCTATGGGGTGTTTCCCAACGTGACCTATCCTCTGGCGGGAAAGGGTACGCTGCCAATTACCGTTTAGAAATTATCAATTTCTTACCGGGGGAAGACCACGCTTCCTCACACACCTCATTTTATTTTCTCAGATGCAGGAAAAACTACTGGTAGTTTTCTCTCACCAAACATAATACCCTTTTATGTGGTACCTGGGGTATTATCATAAATGTGTAATACATTTTTCATTGCCTCAATCATGTAACGGGTGGACCTATTTGGAGGGTACACTAGTCTCATCGTCGTCAACACTGGAGTCGGTATCCGTGTCGACATCTGTTTCTGCCATCTGAGGTAGCGGGCGTTTTTAGAGCCCCTGATGACATTTGAGACGCTGGAACAGGCACAAGCTGAGTAGCCGGCTGTTCTGTGTCGTCGACCTTTTGTGTAAGGAGTTGACACTTTCACGTAATCCTTCCATAAGTCCAACCACACCGGTGTCGATCCCGCAGGGGGTGACATCACATTTACAGGCATTCGCTCCGCCTCCACATCATTATCCTCCTCATACATGTCGACACAGCCGTACCGACACACAGCACACACACAGGGAATGCTCTGACAGAGGACAGGACCCCACAAAGCCCTTTGGGGAGACAGAGGGAGAGTATGCCAGCACACACCAGGGCGCTATATATCACAGGGATATCACATATAAGAGTGTTTTCCCTTATAGCTGCCTATATATATTGTATACTGCGCCTAATTTGTGCCCCCCCCTCTCTTTTTAACCCTTTCTGTAGTATTGACTGCAGGGGAAAGCCAGGGAGCTTCCCTCCAACGGAGCTGTGAGGGAAAAATGGCGCCAGTGTGCTGAAGGAGATAGCTCCGCCCCTTTTTCGCGGACTTTCTCACGCATTTTTATGGATTCTGGCAGGGGTTAAAAAGCACCTATATAGCCTCTGGGGCTATATATGGTGCCAGTTTGCCAGCCAAGGTGTCAGTATTGCTGCTCAGGGCGCCCCCCCCCAGCGCCCTGCACCCATCAGTGACCGAAGTGTGTGGTGTGCATGAGGAGCAGGGCCGTAACTACGTGTGTGCCAAGGGGGCTTGGCACACAGCGCAGTTGCCCTGGGGGCGCAACAGCCAGCGGCATGTAATGAGTCAAATTGACTCATTACATGCCGCCTCTGTGTGCGCCGTGCGCCGCGCTGGAGGAGAGAGACCAGCGCCGGGTTCAAGGAGGAGGAGGGAGGGGGAGCAGGGAGCCGCAGCAGCGCTATTTGATTGGTAGTAAGCGCCGCTGCAGCATCCCCCTCTCCTTCTGTATTGGCTGCTGGGATGCGGTTACTTCATCCCAGCATCCACAGCAGCGCCAGGCAACCAATACAGAAGGAGAGGGGGATGCTGCAGCGGCGCTTACTACCAATCAAATAGCGCTGCTGCGGCTCCCTGCTCCCCCTCCCTCCTCCTCCTTCTCACCTCACATAGCCTGCACCGAGAGGGAGCTGCACGAGGAGCCTGTCAGCGGGGAGAAGGTAAGTATGTCTCTCTCTCTCTCTCAGGGGGACACCGTCTGCCGCAATGTGTAAAAAGGGGTCCTGGCTGCCGCAATGTATAAAAAGGGGGTCTGGCTGCCGCAATGTGTAAAAAGGGGGCCTGGCTGCAGCAATGTGTAAAATGGGGTCCTGGCTGCCGCAATGTGTAAAAAGGGGGACTGGCTGCCGCAATGTGTAAAAAGGGGGACTGGCTGCCGCAATGTGTAAAATGGGGGACTGGCTGCCGCAATGTGTAAAAAGGGGGACTGGCTGCCGCAATGTGTAAAATGGGGTCCTGGCTGCCGCAATGTGTAAAAAGGGGGACTGGCTGCCACAATGTATAAAAAGGGTGCCTGGCTGCCGAAATGTGTAAAAAGGGTGCCTGGCTGCCGCAATGTGTAAAGAGGGGGCCTGGCTGCCGTAATGTGTAAAAAGGGGGACGCTGTCTGCTCTAATGTATAAAAGGGGCTCTACCTGGTGTAGTGGCGCTACTGTGCAGCGTAATTTGAATAATGTAGACTACTGTGCACCGTAGTATGAATTGCTGTTATTTTGTGGCCACGCCCCTTCCCGTGAAGCCACGCCCCTATAAATTTTTCGCGCGCCTACGGCGCGCACTGCCCATCTTACATAGGGGGGGCGCCACTGTCGTTTCTTGCACACAGCACTAAAATGGCTAGTTACGGCACTGATGAGGAGCAATGGCGCACAGCTGCAGTGCTGTGCGCTACCTTGGAGAAGACAGAAGTCTTCAGCCGCCGATTTTCCGGACCACCTTCTTGCTTCTGGCTCTGTAAGGGGGACGGCGGCGCGGCTCCGGGAACGGGCGACGAGGTCGGGTCCTGTGTTCGATCCCTCTGGAGCTAATGCTACCACCACTTAGGTAGGTTCGCTTCTTCTCCCCTTAGTCCCTCGATGCAGTGAGCCTGTTGCCAGCAGGTCTCACTGAAAATAAAAAACCTAACAAACACTTTCTTCCTAGGAGCTCAGGAGAGCCCCTAGTGTGCATCCAGCTCAGCCGGGCACAGAAATCTAACTGAGGCTTGGAGGAGGGTCATAGGGGGAGGAGCCAGTGCACACCAGATAGACCTAAATCTTTCTTTAGATGTGCCCAGTCTCCTGCGGAGCAGTCTATTCCCCATGGTCCTTACGGAGTCCCCAGCATCCACTAGGACGTCAGAGAAATAAGATTTTACTCACCGGTAAATCTATTTCTCGTAGTCCGTAGTGGATGCTGGGAACTCCGTAAGGACCATGGGGAATAGACGGGCTCCGCAGGAGACTGGGCACTCTAAAAGAAAGATTAGGTACCATCTGGTTTGCACTGGCTCCTCCCACTATGACCCTCCTCCAGACCTCAGTTAGGATACTGTGCCCGAAAGAGCTGACACAATAAGGAAGGATTTAGAATCCCGGGTAAGACTCATACCAGCCACACCAATCACACCGTATAACTCGTGATACTACACCCAGTTAACAGTATGAAATATAACTGAGCCTCTCAACAGATGGCTCAACAATAACCCTTAGTTAGGCAATAACTACATACAAGTATTGCAGACAATCCGCACTTGGGATGGGCGCCCAGCATCCACTACGGACTACGTGAAATAGATTTACCGGTGAGTAAAATCTTATTTTCTCTGACGTCCTAGTGGATGCTGGGAACTCCGTAAGGACCATGGGGATTATACCAAAGCTCCCAAACGGGCGGGAGAGTGCGGATGACTCTGCAGCACCGAATGAGAGAACTCAAGGTCCTCCTCAGCCAGGGTATCAAATTTGTAGAATTTAGCAAAACGTGTTTGCCCCTGACCAAGTTGCAGCTCGGCAAAATTGTAAAGCCGAGACCCCTCGGGCAGCCGCCCAAGATGAGCCCACTTTTCTCGTGGAATGGGCTTTTACTGATTTAGGATGCGGCAATCCAGCCGCAGAATGCTCCAGCTGAATTGTGCTACAAATTCAGCGAGCAATAGTCTGCTTAGAAGCAGGAGCACCTATTTTGTTGGGTGCCTACAGGATAAAAAGCGAGTCAGTTTTCCTGACTCCAGCCGTCCTGGAAATATAAATTTTTAAGGCCCTGACTACGTCCAGTAACTTGGAATCTTCCAAGTCCCTAGTAGCCGCAGGCACTACAATAGGTTGGTTCAAGTGAAAAGCTGATACCACCTTAGGGAGAAACTGGGGACGAGTCCTCAATTCTGCCCTATCCATATGGAAAATTAGATAAGGGCTTTTACATGACAAAGCCGCCAATTCTGACACACGCCTGGCCGAAGCCAAGGCCAATAACATGACCACTTTCCACGTGAGATATTTCAAATCCACAGTTTTAAGTGGCTCAAACCAATGTGATTTTAAGAAACTCAACACCACGCTGAGATCCCAAGGTGCCACAGGAGGCACAAAAGGGGGCTGAATATGCAGCACTCCCTTTACAAATGTCTGAACTCCAGGCAGTGAAGCCAGTTCTTTCTGGAAGAAAATCGACAGAGCCGAAATCTGGACCTTAATGGAACCCAATTTTAGGCCCATAGTCACCCCTGACTGTAGGAAGTGCAGAAAACGACCCAGCTGAAATTCCTCTGTTGGGGCCTTCCTGGCCTCACACCACGCAACATATTTTCGCCAAATACGGTGATAATGGTTTGCGGTTACTTCTTTCCTGGCTTTTATCAGCGTAGGAATGACTTCTTCCGGAATGCCCTTTTCCTTTAGGATCCGGAATTCAACCGCCATGCCGTCAAACGCAGCCACGGTAAGTCTTGGAACAGACAGGGCCCCTGCTGTAGCAGATCCTGTCTGAGCGGTAGAGGCCATGGGTCCTCTGATATCATTTCTTGAAGTTCTGGGTACCAAGCTCTTCTTGGCCCATCCGGAACCACGAGTATCGTTCTTACTCCTCGTTTTCTTATTATTCTCAGTACCTTTGGTATGAGAGGCAGAGGAGGGAATACACAAACCGACTGGTACACCCACGGTGTCACTAGAGCGTCCACAGCTATTGCCTGAGGGTCCCTTGACCTGGCGCAATATCTAGTTTTTTGTTTAGGCGGGACGCCATCATGTCCACCTGTGGCCTTTCCCAACGGTTTACCAACAGTTGGAAGACTTCTGGATGAAGTCCCCACTCTCCCGGGTGTAGGTCGTGTCTGCTGAGGAAGTCTGCTTCCCAGTTGTCCACTCCCGGAATGAACACTGCTGACAGTGCTAAGACGTGATTTTCTGCCCATCGGAGAATCCTTGTGGCTTCTGCCATCGCCATCTTGCTTCTTGTGCCGCACTGTCGGTTTACATGGGCGACTGCCGTGATGTTGTCTGATTGGATCAGTACCGGCTGGTTTTGAAGCAGAGGCCTTGCCAGACTTAGGGCATTGTAAATGGCCCTCAGTTTCAGAATATTTATGTGTAGGGACGACTCATGACTTGACCAAAGTCCTTGGAAATTTCTTCCCTGTGTGACTGCCCCCCAGCCTCGAAGGCTGGCATCCGTGGTTACCAGGACCCAGTCCAGTATGCCGAATCTGCGGCCCTCTTGAAGATGAGCACTCTGCAGCCACCACAGTAGATACACCCTGGTCCTTGGAGACAGGGTTATCAGCTGATGCATCTGAAGATGCGATCCCGACCACTTGTCCAAGAGGTCCCACTGAAAGGTTCTTGCATGGAACCTGCCGAATGGAATTTTGCTTCGTAAGAATCTACCATTTTTCCCAGGACTCGTGTGCAGTGATGCACCGATACCTGTTTTGGTTTCAGGAGGTCTCTGACTAGAGATGACAGCTCCTTGGCTCTCTCATGCGGGAGAAACACTTTTTTCTGTTCTGTGTCCAGAACCATCCCCAGGAACAGTAGGCGTGTGGTAGGAACCAGCTGTGACTTTGGAATGTATAGAATCCATCCGTGCTGTTGTAGCACTTCCCGAGATAGTGCTACTCCGACCAACAACTGCTCCTTGGACCTCGCCTTTATAAGGAGATCGTCCAAGTATGGGATAATTAAAACTCCCTTTTTTCGAAGGAGTATCATCATTTCTGCCATTACCTTGGTAAAGACCCTCGGTGCCGTGGACAGTCCAAACGGCAGTGTTTGGAATTGGTAATGGCAATCCTGTACCACAAATCTGAGGTACTCCTGGTGAGGATGGTAAATGGGGACATGTAGGTAAGCATCCTTGATGTCCAGGGATACCATGTAATCCCCCTCCTCCAGGCTTGCAATAACCGCCCTGAGCGATTCCATCTTGAACTTGAATTTTTTTTTGTATGTGTTTAAGGATTTCAAATTTAAAATGGGTCTCACCGAACCGTCCGGTTTCGGTACCACAAACAGTGTGGAATAGTAACCCCGTCCTTGTTGAAGTAGGGGCACCTTGACTATCACCTGCTGGGAATACAGCTTGTGAATTGCCTCTAGCACAGCCTCCCTGCCTGAGGGAGTTGTCGGCAAGGCAGATTTGAGGAAACGGCGAGGGGGAGACGCCTCGAATTCCAGCTTGTACCCCTGAGATACTACTTGAAGGATCCAGGGATCCACCTGTGAGCAAGCCCACTGATCGCTGAAATTTTTGAGGCGGCCCCCCACCGTACCTGGCCACGCCTGTGGAGCCCCCGCATCATGCGGTGGACTCAGAGGAAGCGGGGGAAGAATTTTGATTCTGGGAACTGGCTGACTGGTGCAGCTTTTTCCCTCTTCCCTCGTCTCTGTGCAGAAAGGAAGCGCCTTTGACCCGCTTGCTTTTCTGAAGCCGAAAGGACTGTACCTGATAATACAGTGCTTTCTTAGGCTGTGAGGAAACCTGAGGTAAAAAAATTTTCTTCCCAGCTGTTGCTGTGGATACGAGGTCCCAGAGACCATCCCCAAACAATTCCTCACCCTTATAAGGCTCTATGTGCCTTTTAAAGTCAGCATCACCTGTCCAGTGTCGGGTCTCTAATACCCTCCTGATAGAATGGACATTGCATTAATTCTGGATGCCAGCCGGCAAAATATCCCTCTGTGCATCCCTTATATATAAGACGACGTCTTATGTTCGCAAAATAGTATCCCTGTTTGACAGGGTTACAGACCACGCTGCAGCAGCACTATCTGCAGGTCTCAGTCTAGTACCTGAGTGTGTAAATACAGACTTCAGGATAGCCTCCTGCTTTTTATCAGCAGGTACCTTCAAAGTGGCCGTATCCTAAGACGGCAGTGCCACCTTTTTTGACAAACGTGTGAGCGCCTTATCCACCCTAGGGGATATCTCCCAGCGTAACTTATCCTCTGGCGGGAAAGGGTACGCCATCAGTAACTTTTTAGAAATTACCAGTTTCTTATCGGGGGAACCCACGCTTTTTCACACTTCATTCACTCATTTGATGGGGGAACAAAACACTGCCTGCTTTTTCTACCCAAACATAAAACCCTTTTTTAGTGGTACTTGGGTTAATGTCAGAAATTTGTAACACATTTTTTATTGCCGGCATCATGTAACGGATGTTCCTAGTGGATTGTGTAGATGTCTCAACCTCGTCGACACTGGAGTCAGACTCCGTGTCGACATCTGTGTCTGCCATCTGAGGGAGCGGGCGTTTTTTGAGCCCCTGATGGCCTTTAAGACGCCTGGGCAGGCGCGGGCTGAGAAGCCGGCTGTCCCATAGCTGTTACGTCATCCAGCCTTTTATGTAAGGAGTTGACACTGTCGGTTTATACCTTCCACCTATCCATCCACTCTGGTGTCGGCCCCACAGGGGGAGACATCACATTTATTGGCATCTGCTCTGCCATCACATAAGCCTCCTCATCAAACGTGTCGACACAGCCGTACCGACACACCGCACACACACACACAGGGAATGCTCTGACTGAGGACAGGACCCCACACAGCCCTTTGGGGAGACAGAGAGAGAGAGAGAGAGAGAGAGTATGCCAGCACACACCAGAGCGCTATATAATTTTGGGATTAACACTATATTGAGTGAATTTTTCCCAATAGCTGCTTGTATATACAATATTGCGCCTAAATTTTGTGCCCCCCCCCCCCCCCCCCTCTCTTTTTAACCCTTTGAGCCTGAAAACTACAGGGGAGAGCCTGGGGAGCTGTCTTCCAGCTGCACTGTGAAGAAAAAATGGCGCCAGTGTGCTGAGGGAGAAGCCCCGCCCCTTTTTCAACTGACTTTCTCCCGCTTTTTCTGGAATACTGGCAGAGGTAATTTTACATCTATGTAGCCTCTAGGACTATATATGATGTAGATTTGCCAGCCAAGGTGTCATATATTGCCCTCAGGGCGCCCCCCCCCCCAGCGCCCTGCACCCTCAGTGACCGGAGTGTGAAGTGTGCATGAGGAGCAATGGCGCACAGCTGCAGTGCTGTGCGCTACCTTGGTGAAGACCGAAGTCTTCTGCCGCCGATTTTCCGGACCTCTTCTTGCTTCTGGCTCTGTAAGGGGGACGGCGGCGCGGCTCCGGGAACGAACACCAAGGCCAGTTCCATGCGGTCGATCCCTCTGGAGCTAATGGTGTCCAGTAGCCTAAGAAGCCCAAGCTAGCTGCAAGCAGGTAGGTTCGCTTCTTCTCCCCTTAGTCCCTCGATGCAGTGAGCCTGTTGCCAGCAGGTCTCACTGTAAAATAAAAAACATAAAATAAACTTTCTTTCTAGGAGCTCAGGAGAGCCCCTAGTGTGCATCCAGCTCGGCCGGGCACAGAAATCCAACTGAGGTCTGGAGGAGGGTCATAGTGGGAGGAGCCAGTGCACACCAGATAGTACCTAATCTTTCTTTTAGAGTGCCCAGTCTCCTGCGGAGCCCGTCTATTCCCCATGGTCCTTACGGAGTTCCCAGCATCCACTAGGACGTCAGAGAAAATAAGATTTTACTTACCGATAAATCTATTTCTCGTAGTCCGTAGTGGATGCTGGGACTCCGTCAGGACCATGGGGAATAGCGGCTCCGCAGGAGACAGGGCACAAAATTTAAAAGTTTGACCACTAGGTGGTGTGTACTGGCTCCTCCCCCCATGACCCTCCTCCAAGCCTCAGTTAGGATACTGTGCCCGGACGAGCGTACACAATAAGGAAGGATTTTGAATCCCGGGTAAGACTCATACCAGCCACACCAATCACACCGTACAACTTGTGATCTGAACCCAGTTAACAGTATGACAAACGTAGGAGCCTCTGAACAGACGGCTCACAACAATAACAACCCGATTTTTTTGTAACAATAACTATGTACAAGTATTGCAGACAATCCGCACTTGGGATGGGCGCCCAGCATCCACTACGGACTACGAGAAATAGATTTATCGGTAAGTAAAATCTTATTTTCTCTGACGTCCTAGTGGATGCTGGGACTCCGTCAGGACCATGGGGATTATACCAAAGCTCCCAAACGGGCGGGAGAGTGCGGATGACTCTGCAGCACCGAATGAGAGAACTCCAGGTCCTCCTTAGCCAGGGTATCAAATTTGTAGAATTTTACAAACGTGTTCTCCCCTGACCACGTAGCTGCTCGGCAGAGTTGTAATGCCGAGACCCCTCGGGCAGCCGCCCAAGATGAGCCCACCTTCCTTGTGGAATGGGCCTTGACAGATTTAGGCTGTGGCAGGCCTGCCACAGAATGTGCAAGTTGAATTGTGCTACAAATCCAACGAGCAATCGTCTGCTTAGAAGCAGGAGCACCCAGCTTGTTGGGTGCATACAGTATAAACAGCGAGTCAGATTTTCTGACTCCAGCCGTCCTTGAAATATATATTTTCAATGCTCTGACAACGTCCAGCAACTTGGAATCCTCCAAATCGCTAGTAGCCGCAGGCACCACAATAGGCTGGTTCAGGTGAAACGCTGAAACCACCTTAGGCAGAAAGTGAGGACGCGTCCGCAGTTCTGCCCTGTCCGAATGGAAAATCAGATATGGGCTTTTATACGATAAAGCCGCCAATTCTGACACTCTCCTGGCTGAAGCCAGGGCCAGTAGCATGGTTACTTTCCATGTAAGATATTTCAAATCCACCGATTTGAGTGGCTCAAACCAAATGGGATTTGAGAAAATCCAAAACTACATTAAGATCCCACGGTGCCACTGGGGGCACAACCGGGGGCTGTATATGTAGTACTCCTTTTACAAAAGTCTGGACTTCAGGAACTGAAGCCAATTCTTTCTGGAAGAAAATCGACAGGGCCGAAATTTGAACCTTAATGGACCCTAATTTGAGGCCCATAGACAATCCTGTTTGCAGGAAATGTAGGAATCGACCCAGTTGAAATTCCTCCGTCGGGGCCTTCCTGGCCTCACACTACGCAACATATTTTCTCCAAATGCGGTGATAATGTTGTGCAGTCACCTCCTTCCTGGCTTTTACCAGGGTAGGGATGACCTCTTCCGGAATGCCTTTTTCCCTTAGGATTCGGCGTTCAACCACCATGCCGTCAAACGCAGCCGCGGTAAGTCTTGGAATAGACACGGTCCCTGCTGAAGCAGGTCCCGTCTTAGAGGTAGAGGCCACGGATCTTCCGTGAGCATCTCCTGAAGTTCCGGGTACCAAGTTCTTCTTGGCCAATCCGGAGCCACGAGTATCGTTCTTACTCCCCTTTGCCGTATAATTCTCAGTACTTTTGGTATGAGAGGCAGAGGAGGAAACACATACACTGACTGGTACACCCATGGTGTTACCAGAGCGTCTACAGCTATTGCCTGAGGGTCTCTTGACCTGGCGCAATACCTGTCCAGTTTTTTGTTCAGGCGGGACGCCATCATGTCCACCATTGGTCTTTCCCAATGGACCACAATCATGTGGAAGACTTCTGGATGAAGTCCCCACTCTCCCGGGTGCAGATCGTGTCTGCTGAGGAAGTCTGCTTCCCAGTTGTCCACTCCCGGGATGAACACAGCTGACAGTGCTAACACATGATTTTCTGCCCAGCGGAGAATCCTTGCAGCTTCTGCCATTGCCCTCCTGCTTCTTGTGCCGCCCTGTCTGTTTACGTGGGCGACTGCCGTGATGTTGTCCGACTGAATCAACACCGGCTGACCCTGAAGCAGAGGTTTTGCCAGGCTTAGAGCATTGTAGATTGCTCTTAGCTCCAGTATATTTATGTGAAGAGACGTCTCCAGGCTTGACCACACGCCCTGGAAGTTTCTTCCCTGTGTGACCGCTCCCCAGCCTCTCAGGCTGGCATCCGTGGTCACTAGGACCCAGTTCTGTATGCCGAATCTGCGGCCCTCTAACAGGTGAGCACTCTGCAACCACCATAGCAGAGACACTCTTGTCCTTGTGGACAATTTTATCCGCTGATGCATCTGCAGATGCGATCCGGACCATTTGTCCAGCAGATCCCACTGAAAAGTTCGTGCATGGAATCTGCCAAATGGAATCGCTTCGTAAGAAGCTACCATTTTTCCCAGGACTCTTGTGCATTGATGCACAGATACTTTTCCTGGTTTTAGGAGGTTCCTGACTAGATCGGATAACTCCCTGGCTTTCTCCTCCGGAAGAAATACCTTTTTCTGAACAGTGTCCAGAATCATCCCTAGGAACAACAGACGTGTCGTCGGGATCAGTTGGGATTTTGGAAAATTCAGAATCCACCCGTGTTGTTGGAGCACTACTTGGGTTAGTGCTACTCCGACCTCCAGCTGTTCTCTGGATCTTGCCCTTATCAGGAGATCGTCCAAGTAAGGGATAATTAAGACGCCTTCTCTTCGAAGAAGGATCATCATTTCGGCCATTACCTTGGTAAAGACCCGGGGTGCCGTGGACAATCCAAACGGCAGCGTCTGAAACTGATAATGACAGTTTTGGACCACGAACCTGAGGTACCCTTGGTGTGAAGGACAAATTGGAACATGAAGGTAAGCATCCTTGATGTCCAAGGACACCATAAAATCCCCTTCTTCCAGATTCGCTATCACTGCTCTGAGTGACTCCATCTTGAACTTGATTTTTTGTATGTACAGGTTCAGAGATTTTAGATTTAGAATCGGTCTTACCGAGCCGTCCGGCTTCGGTACCACAAATAGCGTGGAGTAATACCCCTGTCCCTGTTGTAGGAGGGGTACCTTGACTATCACCTGCTGAGAATACAGCTTGTGAATGGCCTCCAATACCGTCGCCCTGTCGGAGGGAGACGTTGGCAAAGCAGACTTTAGGAAACGGCGAGGAGGGGACTTCTCGAATTCCAACCTGTAACCCTGAGATACTACCTGCAGGATCCAGGGGTCCACCTGCGAGTGAGCCCACTGTGCGCTGAAATGTTTGAGGCGACCCCCCACCGCCCCTGAGTCTGCTTGCGTTTGGAATCCGCATCACCTGACCACTGGCGCGTCCATAAACTTCTTCTGGCAGATATGGACATCGCACTTACTCTTGATGCCAGAGTGCAAATATCTCTCTGTGCATCTCGCATATAAAGAAATGCATCCTTTAACTGCTCTATAGTCAGTAAAATACTGTCCCTATCCAGGGTATCAATATTTTCAGACAGTGACTCCGACCAAGCCACGCCAGCACTGCACATCCAGGCTGAGGCGATTGCTGGTCTCAGTATAACACCCGTATGTGTGTATATACTTTTTAATGTATTCTCCAGCCTCCTATCAGCTGGATCCTTGAGGGCGGCCGTATCAGGAGACGGTAACGCCACTTGCTTTGATAAGCGTGTGAGCGCCTTATCCACCCTAGGAGGTGTTTCCCAGCGCGCCCTAACCTCTGGCGGGAAAGGGTATAATGCCAATAACTTCTTTGAAATTAGCAGTTTTCTATCTGGGGTAACCCACGCTTCATCACACACTTTATTCAGTTCCTCTGATTCAGGAAAAACTATCGGTAGTTTTTTCACACCCCACATAATACCCCTTTTTGTGGTACTTGCAGTATCAGAGATATGCAAAGCCTCCTTCATTGCCGTGATCATATAACATGTGGCCCTACTGGAAAATACGTTTGTTTCTTCACCGTCGACACTGGATTCAGTGTCAGTGTCTGGGTCTGTGTCGACCGACTGAGGTAAAGGGCGTTTTACAGCCCCTGACGGTGTCTGAGACGCCTGGACAGGTACTAACTGGTTTGCCGGCTGTCTCATGTCGTCAACAGACTTTTGTAGCGTGCTGACACTATCCCGTAATTCCATAAACAAAGCCATCCATTCTGGTGTCGACTCCCTAGGGGGTGACATCACCATTACAGGCAATTGCTCCGCCTCCACGCCAACATCGTCCTCATACATGTCGACACACACGTACCGACACACAGCAGACACACAGGGAATGCTCTGATAGAAGACAGGACCCCACTAGCCCTTTGGGGAGACAGAGGGAGAGTTTGCCAGCACACACCCAAGCGCTATAAATATATATAGGGACAACCTTAATAAGTGTGTTCCCTTTATAGCAGCTCAAATATTATAAATATCGCCAATAAGTGCCCCCCCTCTCTGTTTTTACCCTGTTTCTGTAGTGCAGTGCAGGGGAGAGTCCTGGGAGCCTTCCTCGCAGCGGAGCTGGGCAGGAAAATGGCGCTGTGTGCTGAGGAGAATAGGCCCCGCCCCCTTTTCGGCGGGCTTCTTCTCCCGGTTTTTTTGGAACCTGGCAGGGCTTAAATACATCCATATAGCCCCAGGGTCTATATGTGATATATTTTAGCCAGAACAGGTATATTACATTGCTGCCCAGGGCGCCCCCCCCAGCGCCCTGCACCCTCAGTGACCGCTGGTGTGAAGTGTGCGGAGAGCAATGGCGCACAGCTGCAGTGCTGTGCGCTACCTCATGAAGACTGAGACGTCTTCTGCCGCCGGTTTCTGGACCTCTTCTCTATTCGGCATCTGCAAGGGGGTCGGCGGCGCGGCTCCGGTGACCCATCCAGGCTGTACCTGTGATCGTCCCTCTGGAGCTAGTGTCCAGTAGCCTAAGAAGCAAATCCATCCTGCACGCAGGTGAGTTCACTTCTTCTCCCCTAAGTCCCTCGTTGCAGTGAGCCTGTTGCCAGCAGGACTCACTGAAAATAAAAAACCTAACAAACTTTTTCTAAGCAGCTCTTTAGGAGAGCCACCTAGATTGCACCCTGCTCGGACGGGCACAAAAACCTAACTGAGGCTTGGAGGAGGGTCATGGGGGGAGGAGCCAGTACACACCACCTAGTGGTCAAACTTTTAAATTTTGTGCCCTGTCTCCTGCGGAGCCGCTATTCCCCATGGTCCTGACGGAGTCCCAGCATCCACTAGGACGTCAGAGAAAAAAACAATTACAACCTTCTCTTCTTTTAACCGTAATAGTTAAAGAAATACACGTGGAGTCACATTATTACAACCAACTCCTACATTTGACATTGGCAGCATGTAGCACATGAAGTACATCACGTGATGTGAGCTGGCTTGGTGGGTATATAAAGGTGTGCAATAGGCCGTCTGCTAACATATAACTTATTGCTGTCATGGGTAAAACGGGTGATTTATCAGTTGCAAAAAGGGATGATTATGAGCTTTCGTGCCCAGGGTGGCAGTACCAACTGCGGAGCACCACTTGCTATTGATATGAGAGGTGAACATCGGCTACGAAGGTACGCGAGGGTGTACAGACACGCTACAGTGGAGCGGTTCATTGCCAAAATGAACCTGGAGGCTACCAGACGTGTGTCTAAAATGGGATGCGGACAGCATCCCAGGCACTACTCTGAATACCAGCACTGGAACACTGACTGCCGACATCCAGAAGGTAGGTATAGGGGTGACGGTAAAGGCCTGGCGGGGAGGTTAAGCTTACACCACCAACCCCGAGTTTTAGCCCTAGCAGCCACCAGCGGTGACTTAGCCCTAGCCGCCACCTCAGGCAGGTTAGGGACAAGGGACAAGTAAAATAATTACCCCATGCCCTGTCGGCATTCTGGTGTCGGTCATGTGACCACCGGGATCCAGCATCACACCCTTTAAAACGACAGTTCAGCCCATCTAGCTGGTGGCCATAATAATGTGACTCGATCGAGTCTAATTATTTATTATTGAATTTTTTTTATGTTATCAATGACTTAATTAACACTTTGGAAATGTATCCACAAATTTCTATACTTGAAAATCAGTAAGCAGATGCTTTTTTGTACAGATTTACAGTTTGAGCAGTAAACCACTTTGATGGGGCCTTATTAATGTCATATCCTGTAACCTGAACGCAGCAGAGAGAATATATTGTGTTTATACGGATGGATGGATGGATGGATGGATGGATGGATGGATGGATGGATGTTTAAGCAATTGCAGTGCATCAAATAAGGTATCCTCACCCAGATCCCAATCCCAACACTACCTGGCTGATCATACTATACAAACTAAGAGACATTATTTCCCAATGACAGTATGTGCATTGTATACAAAATAAGTAAAAAGTATGCTGCGTTATTTCAGGTCTGCAAATATGAGAGCACCGATATGAGGATTGTATGCATTCTATAGATATTTACTGCAGCTGTTCTAGTGACATCTTGTGGATGCAAGTTAGTATTGTTTATGTAATTGTATGTAGAATGATCACAGTACTAGGTTTAATATAACTGAGCAAGAATCTTGAAAATGGGTTGCAAACTATTTATTTTAGCATTATTTTTACGAAACAGGTTTTTATTCAATACTATGACTGTGGTGGCTGCTGGAATTTTATATATTACCTCTGTATATCTTAAAACCTACAGTGAAATGTTACTCAATTTAGTACTATGAGTTCCCAATAATAATTTCCAAAATATTACCATCTGTTCAGCTGGCTGCTTATACAACTACAGGAGAACAGACATGGATGAGAACAGTTCCCTTCATCTCCATAAACCACATAAGAAATGGAAGACTAAGGGGGGGAGGTATACAATTGGTGCCGGTTTTTCCGAAAATCGGAAAAACTGCACTTTGACAGATTTTTTTATTCAATGAAAGTGATGGTTTTTTTCGACTGTCAGAAAAAACGACACTTGTCGGAAAACATCTGTGTTAAGGTCGAAAACGCGGCTGTTTTTGACAGTTTGCCAATGATAGAGATACGACTTGTTATCAAGTCGAATCTGCATTGTCGGAATGCTGGCCGGAAACGTGACGCGTCGGATCCTCTCCGTCCGACTTCTATTGAATACACCCCTAAATACTGGTTTGAGTTCACTGTACCACTGCGTAACCATGACCAGAAGGGTTGGCCCCTTGCACACTGCCCCCATGTACATTGTGTTTCTGCGGTGCCGGCTCTTGGAGATTACACCATGTCCAATCGCCGGTGAGCCGGCGCTCCTATGCTTTTAATGGGACTCGCATCACCCGTTTATAATGCCCCGTTACCAATGTCCAACCCTGCTCACTACCAGGTCGCTGGACGCAGGTTATTTTTATGGGGATCATTTTCCACTGAGCCACGATTCAGGTGAACACAGCAATAACCCGGGTTACTGCTGCAGTGGAAAGCGGTATAAGTTAGAGGATCCTTCATAATGGTGTTACTCAGCATTTTTCAACACTGTTCTCCGTGAAATTACATTCTCTAAACACACAGTGAAATACAGTAATAGCCCAGACCAACAGTAAAGCTGGGTACACACTATGCCAGGCCGGAGCCGCCTATTTGGTAAGCATATACACTTACCAATCAGCACAAATGGGCGGGCATTTGAATTTGAACAAAGTCGTTCACAAACTTATCAGGTATACACACCCGCCGATATATATGCATTATACTCTTCTTTGACACTTCTAACACTGAAAGAGACAGCATAAATGTAACCTACACCCAGCATTGGATCAGACGGCTATCTCCTGACCAGCAGGAATTTCACGTTCCAGTATAACTAAGTTCCATGACTAGTACACAGTCATGTGCCTGACACACACAGGCTACTCTTTCATGCTGAAAATACAAAATCCTCTATATATTTAAAAAAAAAAAAAAAAAATCCAAACCCAGCAGAAGGGTAAAGCAATCCAAACAAATGACTATGCAATCTATATGGGTATATTACTATTATTATCCTTTATGTACATAACGCCACTAGGGGACCACAGCACCTTACAAAGTACATGTTGCTAAATACTTATGCTGCAGAGACTTCTTCATCTGAATCTAAATATACAGCAGAATACAGTGTATCTGGAAAGTATTCACAGCGCTTCATTTTTTCCACATTTTGTTATGTTACAGCCTTATTCCAAAATGGAATAAATATTTTTTTCCCTCAAAATTCTATACACAATACCCCATAATGACAGAGTGAAAAGTTGTGTGATTTTTGCATATTTCTTAAAAATAAAAAACTAAGAAATTACATGTACATAAGTATTCACAGCCTTTGCCATGAAGCTCAAAATTGAGCTCAGGTGCATCCTGTTTCCACTGATCATCCTTGAGATGTTCCTACAGCTTAATTGGAGCCCACCTATGGTAAATTCAGTTGACTGGACATAATTTGGAAAGGCACACACCTATCTATGTAAGGTCCCACACTTGACAGTGCATGTCTGAGCACAAACCAAGGATGAAGTCAAAGGAACTGTTTGTAGACGTCCGAGACAGGATTGTCTCGAGGCACAAATCTGGGGAAGAGTACAGAAAAATATCTGCTGCTTTGAAGGTCCCAACGAGCACAGTGGCCTCCATCATCCGTAAATGGAAGATCAGAACCACCAGGACTTCCTAGAGCTGGCCGTCCGTCTAAACCAGTGGTCTCCAACCTTAATTGGGGTGTGAGCTACTTTCAGAAAAAAAAACCTCTGGAAGAGCTACACCCTCCCCCCCAATGCGCACGCATTCCTGTAAAAGTGGGTGTGGGCTCACAAAAGTGGGTGTGGCCTCGCAACAGTAATGCCCCCCCACAGTGCCAGATACACAAATCATGCCCCCCAGCAGTGCCAGATACACAATTATAGTGTTCCTTCTAGAACCAAGAAGGGGCAGGGTGCCGGAGTCCGGGGGCACATTGGAGCACGCCCGAAATGGGAGCTCGGTCATGCAAATTAGGGGGCGTGGCCACGACCCCGTCATTTTAGTGGGCGGTGCGGCCCACAGACGCTGCTATATTCCCCCAGCTCTCTCCCAATGCGTGAATAGATGCCGCGCGCATGCGCACGGCATCTTTACACGCTGGGAGGGCAGGAAGCGGGCAGCTGTTCTAGCAGGGCGCCGCAGAAGGGGCAGGGCAGATTTTGCCTTTTAAAAATCGGGCAGGGCGCGGTGCTCTGCTAAAACAGCCTAGAGTGAACACTAAATTAGTGCCCCCCAGCAGTGCCACATACACAATTAGTGCCCCCCAGCAGTGCCACATATACAATTAGTGCCCCCCAGCAGTGCCACATATACAATTAGTGCCCCCCAGCAGTGCCACATATACAATTAGTGCCCCCCAGCAGTGCCACAAACAATTAGTGCCTCCCCCCAGCAGTGCCACATAAACAATTAGTGCCTCCCCCCAGCAGTGCAAGATACACAAATAAAGCCTCCACTCCCTCCCCCCCCAGCAGTGCTCACAATTGTTGTTCCCCGCATCTGCTGCTGTGTTTGAGGGGAGGAGATGAGGCGAGTCCACTGGCAGGCAGCCACAGCGCATCTCCTTGCTCTGAAGTAAGTACCTGCGGCGGCGCTGCTGACATCTCCAACCGCGCGTCGCGCAGCCATTTGAAATATGGTTCGGACCGGCAGCCAATCAGGAGCCGTGAGCACTGGTTGGCTGGCGGTCCGCACTATATTTCAAATGGCCGCACGGTCGGAGATGTCAGCAGCGCCGCCACGGGTACTTATTTCAGAGAGAGGAGACGCGCTGTGGCTGCCTGCCAGTGGACTCTCCTAATCACCGCCGAGAGCTACCTAGAAAGCAGCGCCGAGCTACCAGTCGCTCACAAGCAACGGGTTGGCGACCACTGGTCTAAACTGAGCGATCGGGGGAGAAAAGCCCTAGTCAGGAAGGTGACCAAGAACCCGATGGCAGAGCTACAGCATTCCTCTGTGGAGAGAGAACCTTCCAGAAGGACAACCATCTCTGCAGCAATCCACCAATCAGGGATGTATGGTAGAGTGGCCAGACGGAAGCCACTCCTTACTAAAAAGCACATGGCAGCCCGCCTGGAGTTTGCCAAAATGCACCTGAAGGACTCTCAGACCATGAGAAACAAAACTGATGAGACAAAGATTGAACTCTTTGGCGTGAATGCCAGGCACCATGTTTGGAGGAAACCAGGCACCGCTTATCAACAAACAAATACCATCCCTACAGTGAAGCATGGTGGTGGCAGCGTCATGCTGTGGGGATGTTGTTCAGCAGCAGAAACTGGGAGACTTGTCAGGATAGAGGGAAAGATGAATGCAGCAATGTACAGAGACATCCTGGATGAAAATCTGCTCCAGAGCGCTCTTGACCTCAGACTGGGGCGATGGTTCATCTTTCAGCAGGACAACGACCCTAAGCACACAGCCAAGATATCAAAGGAGTGGCTTCAGTGGATTCAACTCTGTGAATGTCCTTGAGTGGCCCAGCCAGAGCCCAGACTTGAATCCGATTGAATATTTCTGGAGAGATCTGAAAATGGCTGTGCACCGACGCTTCCCATCCAACCTGATAGAGCTTGAGTGGTGCTGCAAAGAGGAATGGGCGAAACTGCCCAAAGATAGGCGTGCCAAGCTTGTGGCATCATATTCAAAAAGACTTGAGGCTGTAATTGCTGCCAAAGGTGCATCAACAAAGTATTGAGCAAAGTCTGTGAATACTTATGTCCATGTGATTTCTTAGTTTTTTTATGTTTAATAAATCTGCTTATGCATATGTATACCTACCCACCGAGAAGGTGACTGCTCCTAGATACCCACTTGCTATTTAGAAAAAAAACATAGAAAAAGTTGCTGCAGAGGCTTCAATTGTACTGAAATTACAAGAAGGGCAAGACGGCAGATATTTCAGGTCATCCTTGCTATGTGGATGGGTGTACAGACACACCTACTACTTGATGGTCCACCAGCTCTGAGCTTCAGTCAATATTTTATATTGCAACTCACAGTGATAATTTGCACAGCACGCCTCTCCTATCCTCCTCTCCACAACCCAAAGCATGTCCCCGGAGTTTTTCTGCACCTTCATGTGCACCGAGCGGAACAGGGAGACTCACAAAAGGTCACAAACAAAAGTGTTTGCTCTGCTTACCGACTGAGTCGTAAATTAAATCATAATACAGCTAAAAGCTTAAAAAACACGTTTCCATTCGTGGCTTAATAAAATGCACGGTCTGTAAATCAACAAAGTCCCATTTTGGAAAACACCAAATAATGTAGCATAGCACAGCAGAAAGTCCACATAGCACATACTGGAAGTATGTGGACCATACATCAGCCGATCGGCGGCCATCGATGATCGGTGAGCCATCGGGGAATTCGGAAAATTCTGCATATTAAAAAACGAGATTTATGGTAAGAACTTACGTTTGTTAAATCTCTTTCTGCGAGGTACACTGGGTTCCACAGGGAATAACATCGGGGTGTAGAGTAGGATCTTGATCGGAGGAACCAACAAGCTAAAAGCTTTGACTGTTCCCAGGATGCATAGTGCTGCCACCTCCTCTATAACCCCGCCTCCGTGCACAGGAGCTCAGTTTTGTTAACCAGTACAATGCAGTAGCAGGTAAAAGAGACGACAACCGTTCGTTGCCACAAACACCACATTCTCACGACAGGAGAAGGTATCAGATGCTAATGCCATACCAACCCAAAGAAGCTAAGTGCATCAGGGTGGGCGCCCTGTGGAACCCAGTGTACCTCACAGAAAGAGATTTAACAATGGTTAGTTCTTACATAAATCTCGTTTTCTGCAGCGGGGTACACTGGGTTCCACAGGAAATAACATAGGGGATGTCCTAAAGCAGTTCCTCAAGGGAGGGGACGCACTGTAGCAGGCACAAGAACACGGCATCCAAAAGGAAGCATCCTGGGAGGTGGATATATCGAAAGCATAGAACCTTATGAACCACATAGCCGCCTTGTACAATTGTTCAAGGGTCGCACCACATCGGGCCACCCAAGAAGGTCCAACAGACCGAGTAGAATGGGCCTTGATAGTAGCAGGAACTGGACGATCAGCCTGTACATAAGCATGCGCAATCACCATTCTAATACATCTGGCCAGGGTCTGCTTGGGAACAGGACAGCCACGTTTGTGAAAACCAAACAGTACAAAGAGAGAATCAGACTTCCTAATGGGAGCTGTCCTCTTTACATAGATATGGGGAGCCCGTACCACACCCAAAGACCGCGCTCTCTGGAAGACAATTCAGGAGAGACAAAGGCCGGAACCACAATCTCCTGATTAAGGTGGAAAGAAGACACCACCTTAAGTAGGTACCCAAGACGTGTCCTAAGAACCACCCGGTCACGGTGAAAAAAAATCAGATAGGGGGACCTACAAGACAAGGCACCCAAATCCGACACCCGTCTAGCAGAGGCAATAGTCGGTAGAAACTATACCTTAAGAGTAAGCCACTTAAGGTCTGCTGATTCAAGAGGCTCAAATGGAAACCCTTGTAATGCCTTCAACCGACAAATCCCAAAGGAGCCACAGGCGGGACGTAAGGAGGTTGAATCCGTAACACACCCTGAGTGAATGTATGATCATCAGGTAGAGACGCAATTTTTCTCTGAAACCAAACCGACAAGGTAGAACCATTGAACCTTGATGGAGGCCATACGAAGGCCCAAGTCCAGGCCCTGTTGCAGAAAAGTCAAAAGTTTGGCCATACTAAACTTTTAAGCGTCATGACTGTTAGATACGCACCAAGCAAAGTAAGAATTCCAGACCCTATGATAAATCCGGGCAGAAGCCGGTTTCCGGGCCTTCAACATGGTTTGAATGACCGCCTCAGAAAAACCTTTGGCCCTCAGTATGGAAGCTTCAAGAGACACGCCGTCAAAGCCAACAGGGCCAAATCCTGATATACAACAGGGCCCAAAACGAGGAGACCTGGGCGCTGCAGAAATAGAAGGGGACGCTTTATCGAGATACCCTGAAGGTCTGAGAACCAATGCCGTCTGAGCGACGCTGGGGCAATCAGAAGCAGGAGTCCTCCTTCTTGCTTGAACTTCCTTATTACCCTGGGCAAAAGTGACACCGGAGGGAACACGTAGGGCAGCCGAAAGTTCCATGGAATTGCCAGTGCGTCCACGAACGCTGCTTGAGGATCCCTTGTTCTTGCTCCCGAAGACCGGAACCTTGTGATTGTGTCAAGACGCCATCAGGTCCACATCTGGGAGACCCCACCTGTCCACTAGGAGTTGAAATACTTCTGGATGGAGGCTCCACTCTCCGGCGGGTACATCCTGACGACTGAGGAAGTCAGGTTCCCAGTTTAGGACACCCGGAATGAACACTGCCGATATGGCCGGTAGATGGCGTTCCGCCCACTGAAGAATCCTTGATACATCCCTCATTGCCATGCGTCTTCGAGTGCAGCCTTGATGATTTCTGTACGCCACTGTGGTGGCGTTGTCCAACCGTACTTGAACAGGTCTGTTCTGTACTAAATGCTGGGCCAAGTTCAGTGCATTGAACACTGCCCGTAGTTCCAGAATGTTTATCGGGAGGAGAGAGACTCCTCCCTGGTCCACCGACCCTGAAGGGAGTGTTGCTCCAACACCGCGCCCCAACCTCTCAGACTGGAATCCGTCGCCAGAAGGACCCAGTTGGAGATCCTGAAGGGACGACCCCTCCTCAAACGTTGGTCCTGCAGCCACCAACTCTGTGACAGACGGACCTCCGGAGATAAAGAGATCATGTGAGACCTGATCCGGTGAGGCAGGCCGTCCACCTTGGCAAGAATCAAATTTCTGCAGAGGGCGGCAATGGAATTGAGCGTACTCCACCATGTCGAAAGCCGACACCATGAGACCTAGCACTTGCATTGCCGAGTGTATCGACACTTGTGGACGAGATAGGAAGCATTGAATCCTGTCCTGAAGTTTCAGGACCTTCTCCTGAGACAAGAACCACCGCTGGTTGTGAGAGTGTCCAACAACGCCCCCATGTGCACCATGCTCTGATGATGAGCCACCCGTGGGCTTGCAGAAACTGGAGCGTCAAATCCAGATGACGAAGGAGAATTTCTGGGGGATTTGACAGGATCAACAAGTCGTCCAGATACGGGAGGATCCTGACCCCTTGACGGCGGAGTACAGCCGTCATTACCGCCATGACCTTCGTGAAGACTCCCAGAGCAGTGGTCAAACCAAAAAGGTAAAACCCGAAGTTGATAATGGAGGTTGCCCACTGCAAACCTCAGGTACTGCTGATGCGACATTGCAATAGGAATATCCAGGTAAGCATCCTGTATGTCCAGGGAGACCACATAATCCCCCAAGGGCTCCAAGGCCAGAACAATAGAGCAAAGAGTTTCCATACGAAACTTGGAGACTCTCACAGATTTGTTCAAGGACTTGAGGTTGAGAATGGGCTGAGAGGACCCATTCGGTTTCCGAACTAGGAACAGCGGTGTATAGTACCCCTTGCCTCTCTGAGCCAAAGGCACCTCTACTACCACTCCTGTGTCCAGGATGGACAGTCCCACCGAATAAAGAGTTTTTGCCTTTGTCTGATCTGATGGGACGTCTGTCAGGCAAAATCGATGAGGGGGACGATTCTTGAAGGATATAGTGTAACCTCGAGTGACGACTTCCCATACCCAGGCATCGGAAGTGTTCTTCAACCATTCCTGGGTAAACCCTAGAAGTCGGCCTCCCACCCAGGGATCCCCCAGAGGGAGGCCCGCCCCATCATGCAGCAGGCTTGTCAGATTTGGAAGCACGCCGACGGGCAGCCCAGGCACGTTTAGGTTTGGGCTTAGAGGTTTTGTAAGTGCGAGCCTGTTTCAGGTACGCCTGACCTTTTGCTTTACCTGGAGGACAAAAGGAGCGAAAGGAAGTACTCTTAACCTTCGGCACCGAAGGAGCAGCACTAGGAAGACCCACTGTTTTAGCAGAAGCTAAGTCAGCCACTATTTTGTTGAGGTCCTCTCCAAAAAGAATGTCTCCCTTAAAAGGGAGCACCTCCAGGGTTTTCTTAGAATCCAGATCCACAGACCAGGACCAGAGCCATAGAATCCAAATGGACGTAGTAGAAGCCTTGGCCGCCAGAATACTGGCGTCAGAAGCCGCTTCTTTAATGTAATGAGAGGCTGTAACAATATACGAGAGACATCATCTAGCATTATCAGAAAAGTTGGAAGGCAGCTCCGCTTCCACCTCCTGAGCCCACGCTTCAATAGCTTCTGCAGCCCAAGCAGCTGCAATAGTGGGCCGATGCAAAGCTCCTGCTAGGGTGTAAATCGCCTTTAAGCAACCCTCCACGCGCTTATCTGTCGGCTCTCTCAGAGAAGTGATGGTAGTTACAGGTAGAGCTGAAGAAACCACCAGCCGCACCACTTGCGAATCCACAGACGGGGGGTTTCCCAATTTTTACTTAGTTCCACAGCGAGAGGATAGCGAGCCAGCATTTTCTTGTGAGGTGTGAATTTCTTTCCCGGATTTTCCCAGGATTCCTGACTTATGTCAACTAAATGGTCAGAGTGAGGTAAAACTTGTTTAACAAGCTTCTAACGTTTAAATCTGTCCGGTTTCTGAGAGGTAGCATCAGGCTCTGGGTCATCAGTAATTTGAAGAATTAGTCTGATAGCCTCCAATAAGTCAGGAACATCTACCTGTGAGACAGTTTCCCCATCAGAAGTATCTGGATCAGTATCTGTGGGATCAGTATACACACCATCCTCATCAGACGAGTTGTCTGGGACATGGGTGGATTGTGAGGAGGTAATGGCCCGCTTAGAGGACCCCTTGGTCTTAGGCGGGCGAAAATTAGATTTCTGTTTTGTCAGTGAGTGGTTCAATTGCTGTAACTGAGTGGACAGGTGATCTGCCCATGGCGAATTAACAGCCGGGACAATATGCGGTTGTACCGGCACGCGAGGTCCCATAGGGGGCATAAGTCTAGTTACCAGCGTACTTAATAACATGGAGAAAGTAGCCCAAGGTGGGTCATTATGAACCCCGGTTGCTACGGTCCCACTGAGGGGTAGGGAACCTGAACCCTCTGCTGCTATGTTTTCCTCTAACGTGTCCGCAGCATCACCACCACACAATGTGGGATCAGCCACAGCTCCGTCGCCCCTTGTAGCTGACATACCTGTAAGCTCAAATCACGGGCAACTCAGTACAATATCAGCAGTCTAATACCTTGTCACGAACCCCCTGTGCAGTGTATTAGCACAGACAGAGAATTCAAGAGGTATATGGTGACTGAAAATCACAGGGAAAAATACTCAACAAGTATTGCCCAAACAGTACCAGGATCAGCTCGGCATGTGAAAATGGCGCCCAAACGCTGACAGGGAGAGAGAGAGAGAGAGAGGGGGAGAGAGAGGGGGAGAGAGAGAGAGAGAGAGAGAGAGAGAGAGAGAGAGAGAGAGAGAGAGAGAGAGACAGCTCCAGGGTGGGAACATTTACTCTAAATGGCGCCCAGGGGATGGGGGAGGGGCTACAGGTCAGAGCCTTATCCCCTTGCTAGGCCATATAAGAACTTTTTTTGTAAAACCGACCTGTGCCCCTGCCCTGGTGGTCTAGTGGGGTCCCTGTACTGCCACAGTGTCCACGCCAGCATGCGCGGCCCGCCTCCCACCGGCCGTGCTGGGTCGCGGTTTTCAGCGGGTCCCGCCTGGGGGACCCTCTTACCTCCTCCCTAAGTGCGGCCACGCGATCCAGGAGAGCTGCGGTGGTGTGTGTGCCTGACTGAAGAAAACCGGAGCCTCCGCTGTAAGTACCTGGCAACTAGGACACAGGAGAATACAGCGCCACTGGGGGAGGTGATGGAGCTGCAGCAGGAGATGTCTGACTGACATCTAACACAGTGTCTCTGCTGCAGCCCTTGTGTCACAACTGAGGGCCTGAGCTGACGGGAGGCAGCCTCAGTTGTAGGGGCTGAGGTGTAAAGGAACCTGGGAGGTTGTATCAGACCCCTAGACATGTAAGTTACATGTAGAAGAATTGCCCAAAGGCGTGACCACGACAACCAAAGTAAAAGTCAATGATGTTTATTATGACATACTCCGTAACACAGCAGCAGTAAAAGAAAACATAAAATCAGCAGAAGATAAATACAGTTCCTGGGTACTACAGGGTGGCAAGGCAACAGGGCCCTGGTAGTGTGAGATAGTTCTTATAATCTTCTAGTTGGAAAGTCCTTACCAGGCCCGACTGTAGCAATGGAAATAGCCCAGGATCGTACCAGCTGGTGTTCCAGGAAAAGCTGGGCTGCTGTGGATAAAACGGCTGCTGTGGATACTGGCTGGAACCAGACTGATGTTGGCACGGAGTGGATACTGGCTGAAACCAGTTAAATAATAAATGTAACTTGAGAGCGATGAAATATGAAATGATATATGGAGCTTGAGAGCGGTGAAATAATAATACCGGTGATAAATGGTAATCTGTAGAAAAGGGTACCGGCACTTTAAGAAGAGCTGATCTCTGCTGGAAGCTGATTGCTGTAAGCAGGTGGATCTGTAGCTGGAAGCAGATGAATCCAAATGGATAGGAGAGTCAGGCTACACCGCAGGTGGAATGCTGGTGCAGGTCTCTTTAGTGGAGGTTTGGAGATAGGAACTGGAACCTGGAAAACAACCACAGGAGAGAGACAAACTGGAACTAGGTTTGACAACCAAAGCACTGACGCCTTCCTTGCTCAGGCACAGAATACTTATACCTGCAGCAAGGAAGGGATTGGCTAGGCAATTATGCAGATTTACAATGGTAACAACAGATTGGTGGAAATGAACAGGTGACAGAATCCAAGATGGCTGCGCCCATGCAGACACTTGGAGGGAAGTTTGGTTTGTAATCCATGTGGGAATTAAAACAGTAATGGCGGCGCCGGCCACAGGAGACAGGAGACGCCAGACTGATAAGTGCACATTTAACCACGCGGGCACAGCGGAGGCCGCGGCTGACGTAATCACCACTCTGACATTCTGCATGTAGAAACTCAGGAACAGCGGCGGAGGCCGCGGGAGACGCCATTCCGGATGTAACAGGCGTTGCGGTGACCGCGTCTCAGAGTGACAGGAGAGGAGGCAGGAATGTGGACATCAGTATTACAGATGGGATCCGGTCCTGGAACGCTGAGCCAGCCTTAGGAGGCATCTGAAGGGTAAGTAATGGCGTCCAGATACCCGGATCGTGACAGCTTGAAGTCTTCAAAATTCACTTATAAAAGCTCTTCTGAGGGTTGCTGTAGCAGCCCTGGCTGTTGTATGCCTACACTGCATGGCACCAACTACAAAACTGAGCTCCTGTGCACGGAGGCGGGGTTATAGAGGAGGCGGCGCTTTGCATCCTGGGAACAGTCATAGCTTTTAGCCTGTTGGTGCCTCGGATCAAGATCCTACTCTACACCCCGATGTTATTCCCTGTGGAACCCAGTGTACCCCGCTGTAGAAATTTGTTGATACTGATCAATTTTTGGTCAATCATGGAACCCCATATTTCCCGACTCAGGCGTCAATCAGTCGCTGACGTGTGGACTGAGGTATCTAATCTGTGCTAGTGATCTGGCTTAGGAGTAATAGGCCCCATACATCAGCGACAGATTGGAGCAATTACCTGCTCCCCTGATGCCGGGGTCGTGGAATCACGAATATCCATGAAAGATTTCCCAGATTTGCCAATCCTGACCAAAAATTGATCGACTGATTGGGATTTTAATTTTAACATGCAGAATTTCCTCAAATTCCTGACAGATCGGTGATCATCTATGGCGGAGATGATCAGATCAGGGGAATCAGCACCTTGATTATATATATATATACACATACATATATACATATATACACATACATATATACATATATACACACACACATATTATATATATATTTTTTTTTTTACACACATATACATATACATATATATATATATATATATATATATACATACACATAGTATACAAGAAGCAAATGCTCCCATGATGCAGACAACTAAAGCCTTGTGCACACAAGATGTCAAAATAAAATATATTTTACAATCTCGTCTGGTGTGTACACTCAACATCATTAACGATGCACGCTCCCGTGCATTGTTAATGCCCTAGTCTGAACATGTACAGATGTAAGAGGTCCTCATTAACGGCAGCCATGCTGCGTCGTTCCCCCCGCCGTTGCTCCCTTCCTCGCTGGCATCGGCAAGTGTGTATCCAGTATCGGCATCGGTGGAGGCTCGTCTAGTGTCTATGGAATGTGCAGAGGGATATTTATCAGAAAATGTACAATATATGCATTGTATAAGTCACAGCATTTTTCTGAGTATGTTGTAAACATGTTTATTTTTTTATTAACCTGGGACTGGACCAACTTGGCGATGGCCAGTAGTAGCATAACACGAATCATTTCCAAAGCTGGTAAGCTTGATTTGTCAAATTGTTGGGGAGGAGAACCGTCGAACTCCAGCTTGTAACCCTGAGAGATAAGGTCCTTAAACCCAGGCATCTTGGCAGGAACCGTTCCAGATGTGGCTGTAGCGAAGTAACCGAGCTCCCACCATGAGATCCACTCAGGGTGGGTGGGCACCGTTGTGCCAAAGCCTCTGTGGAAGCTGAACTGGTGTTCTGTTCTTGAGAACCGGCAACGGCTGGTTTCTTAGGCTTACCTCTGGAGCCTCTAGTTGCGTTGAAGGCACCTCTGGCTCTAGATCGAAATCTGGAGGACTGAAAGGACTTAGTAGCCGGTCCCGGGTAGGCACGCCTAGCAGGGAGAAACGTGGATTCCCAGCAGTAGCTTTGGAGATCCACGCGTCCAACCTACCTCCAAAGAGCCATTCCCCTGTGAAGGAAAGATATTCCACATTACGTTTGGAGTCCGCGTCTGCAATCCACTTATGCAACCATATGGCTCTGCGTGCAGACACACCCACAGCAGTGGTCTTAGCATTAATATTGCCAGTCTCTTTAAGGGAGTCACAGAGGGCTCTTGCATGTCCCGAATGTGTTTTAGGAAAGTTACAGTAGTAAGTAAGGTCATATCGCCTGAAAGATCCTCCTGAATTTGAGTAGCCCACGTATGAATTGCAAGTGTTATCCAGCAACCAGCAATGACCGGTCTTTGAGCTACACCTGCAGCAGTGTAGATAGATTTCAGAGTTGTCTCAATTTTCCTATTCGCTGGGTCCTTCACCGTAAAGGAGCCTGGAGCTGGGATCACCACCTTCTTAGAGAGGCGAGAGACTGAAACGCCTACTGCTGGAGATTCTTCCCAGAATTTCCTGCCTTCAGGGGCAAATGGGAAGGTATGCAAAAACCTTATGGACACCTGATATTTTTTTTATCTGGATTTTTCCAGGCTAATTTAAATAAATCATCCAATTCCTTGGAATCAGGAAATGTGACGGTCAGTTTGTCTTGTGGGAGGAAAAATGACTGCTGATTAGTAGCGCCCTCCAGGGGCAGCTGGAACACATCCCATATAGTCAATATGAGGGGTTCAATACCCTGTGTAGGTGTGGAATCCCCACTAATGGGATCCACATCATCCTGTACATCATCATCAGTATCTGATAGGATTGCAGGTAAAGCACGTTTTTGTGCACCTGTAGTAGACATGGGGGGATGTGGAACATCAGCCTTGGCAGTTAGGTTAGCTACTGCTTGTTGCAGTTCTTGTGTTTTATTGCCATTGGCAGTGAGCTGAGATGACATATCACACATCATAGTTTTGATAGCCCCCAGCCAGGAAGGCTCTTGACTCTCTCCCACATTGTTATCAGCATCTTGTGATGACTGACTAAACTGCTCACATGATATGGAGCCAGATGAAATAGGGGAGAATCTGGCATTACATACACAAGCATAACTTCTGTTTCACCATTATGAAATATAGATACAATACACATACAACACAGACCGATTACAATACAAGCCTGCCCTATTGCATGTGAGAGGAGACACAGAAAAGAGGACACCAGCGCACCCAACTCTGTACAGCCCCAGTGAGGCTGTCGGCGTTGTATGTATGTAGTGTTCCTTCTAGGCTGTTTCAGCAGGGTGCTGCACCCTGCCCATTTTAGAAACTTGAAAAAGCACCCTGCCCTCTTTCAGTGCACCCTGCAGGATCATAAATATCCCCCTTGTCTACAGAACGCAAACATTCAGAGTGCATGTTACAATGTAGTTGTCTACTCCTTGTCCACCTCTGAAATTGGAAACAATTTTTATACTTAATGAAATGTATGGTAGAGGAGGGACTGTAAGTGGCATCACTGCTGTGGCTGCCGGCATAACACAGCACTCTGATATAGAGGGAAAGAACAGGGTAAGCAGTGAGCATGTGCTGCTTACACTATGTGCCTAGTAGAACAGACTTTTAATCTGTACCTATACTGTATATTTTAACCCTCTGCTTAACTTTTCTGTATTATAACACATAAGGATTATAACTACTTCAGCACTGGAGGAGACATTTAATATCTACTTATTATGTATATGCTGTAGGCGTTCTTTCAAGAAGACAGAACATACACAGTATTTTTCTAAGTACAGATGTTGGGTGTTACATGGGTGTCCTCTATGTATGTAGGGGTAAATGATACATTAAGCGGAAAATGTGTATAAAAACTACTGTATAAACATATGCGCTATGCTTTGTGTGCAAAGCGTAACCTCAAAAATGTGCCCTCCTCAATGATCAGCACCCTGCACTAAAAAATCTTAGAGTGAACAATATATATATATATATATATATATATATATATATATATATATATATATATATATATATATATATATATATATATATATATATCCTCTACACCCGGTACCAGTGATCCTGTGAACGCGTGGAGGAGCTGTATGAGGCTGCTTACGCAGAGGAAGGCGCCAAAATGCAGCTGAGCCCGCTCTGATGTAGCTCCGCCTCCTGCAATGGCGCCGGAGCTAATAATAATGTTTATACTGGCCATGTCTCCCACACCATTTGTAGCCTCACATAAACGTTTGGTACAATAACGCCAGCCAGTCTCACGCAGGGGCTCCAGCGGGTCCCCCCCCAGGAGGGACCCGTGCACCTCACACGCGCCTCTGCCGCACAATGAACCAGGGCCCCCGGTTTGTACTCACCACCGACGATCACCTTCAGGCAGCGTTAGGGGTATGCGGCATGCTGCGGCTGCAACAGCTAAAGCGCAGTGCCCCGCGGAGAAGCGGCTCTGCACCTCATGAGGCCGGTGACTGTCCCCCCACCCCTAACTTCCACGGCGCAGGTATGCTGTTGCCCCAACAGCATACCGAAAGAAATAAAAAAGTTTAAAAGAAATTGAATAAAAAGCTCTGGAGCTTGCAGAGTGCGCATCCTCTCCTGAGGGCACTTTTTTTCTAAACTGCCTGTGGGAGGAGGCATAGAGGGGACGAGCCAGCATACCCAGTTGAAGAAATGTTAAGTGCACTGGCTCCATTGGACCCGTCTATACCCCATCGTACTAATCTGTCCCCAATATCCCTTATGGACGCTAGAGAAAATTATTGCACATCAAAAATTTTCCTGTGTACCTCTGCAGGGTGTGAGGAAAATTCTACAATGTTGGTAGTGGTGAAGAGCTGGGGAACCTCACTGTCACAGCCGTTAGCTGATTACTCCGCTATATGCTGATCAGTCAGCCAAGATGTTTTGTAGTAATGGTTATAGTAATAGATAATGTTTTTTGATTGTTTACTTAAATAAATCATATGTGGTGGTATGTACGGATTAAGCCTGTATTAAGGCTTAACATAGCCCCACACAGCTTAACACAGCCGTCAGTGGACCCCTTGTGTGGGGCTCACGGGCAAATTTAAGGAATAGGAAGCTCTTAAACTGAATCTAGATGCAGGTGTTTGATAATTCGGGTTGTTTGGGTGAGTGTGTTGTTGTTGTTATGGGTTGGGTACGTGACCACCGCTGGGGATCCTGGTAGTCAGCATAGTGATCGTGGGATCCCGGAGGCGGAATGCCGACAGGAGGGAGGCAAGTGCAATAAGCCCCTTGTGGGCTCGCTGCACTAGCCACGTTGCGGGCTCGGTGGCGAGCTGCGTTCGCCACAGGATCTATTCCCACTTTATGGGTGTCGTGGACACCCACGAGTGGGAAAAGTCCCTGCTAGTCAGCATACCGACTATCGGGATTTAGAGGGGGCAGGATGATGCCGTCGATAATGTGTCACTTCCCATTGTTATAAAGTATGTTCTTTTATGTTAATCTTTACTTACTGTTCACAAAAGATGGTTGTCCCACCGCAGCATAGTACTCTAGTCACAGAGTGATACTTTCATGTGATATGGAGTTTTATTGAGGTCTAAATAAGAGTAATGATGAATGGTTGTTTCATATGTTTGTGGCACGTGTTCCACCCAAACCAAAAGTCTTTCCTCTACACTGGCTGTTTGTGTTTCATTGTGGAATGCAAACCGGAGGTTATTAAAATTAATCAGCTAACGTCTGTCCGGTCCTCAACATGCATGTGCAGAGGAACCTAGGGTCGCACGCCACCCCTCCATCAGCTCCCACTGCAGTGCACTATGGGATAGACCCAGAGAACCATTCTGTACCAGGAAGGGGCAAGTTTATACTGCAGGGGAGGGAGCAGGACAGACTGTGGGACAGGGAGGCTCATACGCTGGGTCCGTTTACTAGTCTATTACACTGAAATGCCAAACGTCATGGGATAGTATGTAAAGGTAATGTTAGGTAGCTTGTGTTCATTCTACAACCTGCACTTTTCAAAACCCATGACTTTCCTCTTTCCTGCCTGGGGTGTTGCTCTCTGCTGTGGTGCTTCTAGCACTGTCTGGTCTGTATCTCAGTTCTGAGATACAGACCAGACTATGCTTGAAGAACCAAAGAAGAGAGCGACACCTACATCAGAAAAAAGGAACGTCACGGGTTTTGGAAGGTGCAGGGTGCTAAAATGGACACTAAGGTAGCGCCACCATACGGTGACGTCTTGGAAATGCCAATCTGAATCGTGTTGACTATATAGCGGAATCCCTCAGACAATTGAATAATCAAGAACATTATTACATCTTAAAGGGAGACCCGACATTAAAATTCCAGTCAGAACTAAAAACTTTACTAGAAGGAGCCTTAGACTCGGGAATTATCACCAGAGATATATATCATTTTCTATTTTCCACTCACCCTCACATTCCGGTTTTTTATTATTTACCCAAAATTCACAAATCCCTCACTACACCTCCCGGGAGACCTATTATTTCAGGAATTGATTCTTTAACTTCAAACCTTTCTTTTTATGTGGACTCTTTTCTTCAATCCAGAGTGTCCTCATTGAGGTCTCATATTAAGGATACCACACATTTTTTAAATTTACTAAATACCATCACGTGGAAAGAATCATATGCGTTTCTCACTTTGGATGTATCTGCGTTATACACAAATATCCCTCATTCATTGGGTTGTGAAGTAATTAAAAGGAGATTGGATATTGATGATGACCTCAGTGAGGAACAAAAATCCTTTCTCATCTCTTCCATATCCTTCATTCTATCACACAATTATTTTTTGTTTCTTGGTGACTTTTTTCTTCAGGTAATGGGCACGGCCATGGGGACCAGGTTCGCACCCAGCTATGCCAACCTCTACATGGGGGAGTTTGAACAAACCCATGTGTGGGGTGGCGGCTGGGGGGCGAGCCTGGTCCTCTATGGCCGCTACATTGATGACCTTTTTATCATTTGGGATGGGGATCTACACTCCGCCACACAGTTTATTCAGTCACTGTCACACAACAAGTACAACCTCACTTTCACTTCCACTTTTCACACCACAAAAATTAATTTTTTAGATATCGATATAGAGATTATTAATAATAAAATAGTCACGTCCACATTTAGTAAAAAGACCAACACCAACTCTTTTCTACACTTTACCAGTGCACATTTCAAACCATGCAAGCAAAATATTCCTAAGGGACAACTTATCCGCCTTAGAAGAAACTGCTCCAATTTTGCCACTTTCACCGAACAAGCTGACACCCTACTCACTTCTTTTAGAGAGTGTGGGTATCCAGATAATATTCTTCAAAAGGCCCTCATGGAGGTTTCTGATTTGGATAGAAATAGTCTCCTACAATACCATCCTAAAAAAGAAGATGATCTCACCAAAAAAGATAGGAGTTCCGCATTTATATGCAAATTTAATAGTTGTGCAGGACAGATACGTAGTATAATAAACAGAAACTTCAAAATTTTAAAACAGGACCGTATCTTGGTGGAGACACTTCCCGAGGTTCCACAAATCATTTATAGAAAAAGTAAGTCTTTAAAAACCCTTTTAGCTCCGAGTCTGTTGAAAAAAGTAGAGAATAAAGACCGCACCAGAAAACAGGAATCAGGTTCTGAATGGTTGACAAGTAAACCATCTGGCTTCTTTCATTGTGGCAAGAATAAATGCCAAGTTTGTTTCCATACACCGAGGAAAACAGTGTTTATCGAATTACCAAATAAAATAGATACTTATTGTATCAAATCATTTATGAACTGAGATTCCTCCTATGTAATTTATCTTCTTTGGTGCAGTTGCCACTTATATTATGTGGGCCGCACCACCAGAAAATTGCGTACCAGGTTCATGGAACATAAAAGAAATATTGCCAAAGGCTTTCTCAAACATAGTGTGTCTCGACATTTCTATTCCATACATCAGAAAGATCCTGGTTGTCTCTCTATCTTAGCGTTGGAACACATAGTCCCTACGGGGAGAGGCGGTGACAGATTCTCGCTATTATGTAAGAGAGAAATTTACTGGATGCTTCAGTTTAACTCAGTACACCCTTCTGGTCTAAATGAGACAATGGAACTGAATGTAGTGGTTTAAAATTCAAAGAATTCATGTGGAAATATGTCATATGATAAATGCTTTCATGATAATCCCCTGTTATCAACCACCCCCGAACCCAGTAGGTACAGGTGACAAATCCGTGTCACCAGTGTGTGGTCTGTATGGCCCTGGAGGCTTCCACGCAACCCTTGACGGGACAGTGGTCACACCTGTCAGCACGTTCAGGGTGAGCGGTCATACGAATTTATTCGATTGTTTGGGAACTCCTGTCAACTGGAGTCACTCCACGGCTGTACAGCCACCCTCTGCTTTCGTTTGGGTGGGGATAACTTGGGTTTAATATGTCCGATGAATACTCCCAGTATTAAAATGTATTTATAATTACCTCCTAAGATTCGTTATGAGACAGTTTTCTCCAGATACTGAACATCACTAAAGATCCATTGCTGTGACAAGCTCACTTACAACTACAATGAGTACTATTATTCCATCAATTATTACTGTATTTACCCCTTCTAGCGATCCTAAAGGGTTTATCATGAGATAAGGACATCCACATTTAAACGTCACCGATAGGGGTTAAATATTTTGAAAAAAATTAAAAAATATAAAAAATAATAAAAAACATAAAAAATAAAAAATAATAATACAAAATAATAAACATATAGTGTTCTCTCTCTAAGTGGGATGAGTGTTATCGTACTTTCTATAACCTATATGTAATATATCATGTGTTCCTAATAAGTTTCTATCATATGACTAATGTTGGTCATGGGGGCTATGTAATAATATATTTTAGATCGATATATCTAACAGAAAATGATTTTCAGTAATTGTCGGTATAATGATTATGTTATATTAAATGTATATGTTTATTTTTTATTTGTGCTTGATTAGCCCATTAGTGGGAATATGTTTTCACCGCTATATAATTGTAAACCTCTGAGGACTGGTCACATGACAGCGGGACGAAGGCTACGTACACCACGTCGGTGCATGTTAAGGTTGCTTAGCAACCGGTTTTGTCAACTTGTTTCCAATGTACTATACCTCTAGTCCTCCGGAGTCCCGGTCACATGACAGCGGGACTACGTTCTCGTGCACCACGCTGGTGCACGTACAGGTCGCCTAGCAACCAGGGCGCCCCTCTAAATCAATTTCATTGGTTACCACCTGTCACGTGACCGGGAAGGAGTGCACAGTGCTCTACGGAGTCCCGGAGATTAACCTCCCTACCTCCATACATCAGATTGGGGATATTCTTGTAAGTAATATAGATTGCAGGGATACTAGAATTCCGGAAATCGGGGGAGGGAGTGTAAGGAATCAATCGTGTTTAATTAGAGGATGATGTCCACAATACTCAGGGGGCGAGTCATGTGACTATATTGACCTTTGACCCTCCTAATATGGGTATATATTTTATTGATGTGTTGATTTTTTAAAGTTTCTTTTTAATATGGGTTTGCCTCCCATTGATCTCTATATATATTGTAAGTATACGGTCTATAGAATTTCTTTGTTTTAAACATGACTGTGGATGATTAAATAGTTTTACATCACACCTGCGGGGCATCAGGTCATTAAATGGGGTTTAAATAGATCCCAAAAATCAGATTGAGCTATACTTCTGATGAAGCTAGGTGATCTAGCCTAGGGAAACGCGTTAAGTGTTGAAGCTGCTACGACCACTACAAGTGTCCCACTCTAAAGACGGATCCAGATATGGACTTTCAAATTTTGCCATTGGAACTCTGAGGGATTTCATCTATACAGCACCGATTGGAGAGACACAGTTTGTTTACAATGCCACAGCTTGCCTGCTGATAAAATCACCAAACTTCTGGAAGTCTCCATCAACACGGGTAATACCAGCTGTATTTATTTCCTCTCCCCAGGGAACTTTGCATACGGCACTCAGTCCGGGATCCTTTGTGGACACTAAAAGCAGCCTTTTAAAATATTCTTCAGCTCCATTTATGCCCTAATTTCACGATCACATCTGAATTTCATGTTTTTGATATTTTTAGCTTGATGTATAGGTAATAAATTTTATGTTATTTTTATTGAAATCGATCCACAGTCATTTATTAATATTGGAGAAACACATAAGCGCCAGTTTACATTTCTCTTGGAAATGCCAAGACCTGTATCAGAGATGGGACATTTCAATTTCAAAGTTGGGCGGAAATTCAACATTCCTCGATCTACGGTGTCACATGTATAATAGGAATAATTCATGGAAGGCATTGACACCCATCATTGATAGCGCAGTGGAAAACCACGGGTGCTTAAGGATTAGGATTCTGGACAGAATTGTCTGTGGTAACAGAAGCGACACTGGCTCAAATCACATCAACATTCAATGTAGGAGGTACCAGATGCCTACCCAACAGGTCAGTGCAGTGTTCTGTAGCTTCCATTGGAAATGGAAGCATAAGACCCACCAGAGTGACCCTGTTAACACTATGACAACAAAGTTCTTCACCTGAGCTTGTTACATTGCTCATTGGGGGACTGACAACATGTGGCATGGTCCAATCAGTCACCGTTCCAGTTGTTTTGATAGTGTTCATTCTAGCACCCTGCACCTTTCAAAATAAATGCAGTTCCCCTGTCCTGCCTGGGGTGTCGCTCTCTGCTGTGGTGCTTCTCAGCACACTTTGATCTGTTACTCAGTGCTGTGATACAGACCTGTGTCTGCTGAGATGCACCAGAGCAGAGAATGACACCCCAGGCAGGAAAGAGGAACTGCGCCTCATTTGAAAGGTGCAGGGTGCTAGAATGAACACTATTTGAGCTGATGGTAGGGTAACGCAGACACCATTAGGCCATGGAGCAGAGTCGTCAACAAGCCACAGAGCAGGCTGGTGGTGGTTCCATAATGGTGTGGGGTGTGTTACATGGTATGGGTAGGGTCCACTGATTCACTACATTGCATGGTGACTATTTGCACCCCCTCATGGACTTCATGTATCCCAATAACGATGGAATATTCCAGCAGGATAATTCACTGCATCACAGGTCCAAGTTGTCCAGAAATGGTTCGATGAGCATTCTTGAGAGTTTCGACGAATGGGGTGCACATCACGTTCGCCCGACATGAACGGAATCGACATGAATCGGAATTGGGACACACCCGAGATCCTGCACCTACAAATATCACTGAGCTGTGGGAAGATATCCAAATGGTATGGGTCATCATCTTTCCAGAGGTCTTCCGTCCACTGATGGATTCAAAGCCACACTGAGTCGCTCCAATTTGCTTGGCTAGAGAGCATCCTGCATGATACTAGGCAACTATACCATGACTTTTGGCATTTCAGTGTATATAATGAGCTAAGGCCATGTGTCTACCACAGGATCAGTAGACAGCTGCAGGGAGACCCCATCATCTCCATTCCCTTACAGCTCTCACTGGCTGCCTGGACATCACTGTCTCAACATAAACAATAACAGCCCTGCATCATACAAACACACCCACTCTCCTCACCCAAGTATTTCAACCCCAGTTACACACTGAGATTCTCCAAGTCACCAGCCACAGGATGGTGGACATGGGAGGTGCCACATCACAGGGGAGGAACAGTGGGGAGGACAAGCAACACAAGAGGTGCCTGGATTAGGGCTCACAATGAGCCCTGAAGAAAGAGGGCAAAGCGTGTATAGGCTTCTCCAGGTCAGTGTGGGCACCATTATATCAGTCATGGTTGATAGAGAAACATGGTAGGAGTGGAAGGAAGACGGGGTTAAAGAAGGAGAGACAGATGGTAAAATCAGGTAAAGAGGAACAGATAGGGAAAGAATTGGACAAAAAATAACTGTTGTACTGGGATGCCAGCACCGGTATGTTAGGTAGATAAGACTTAGGTCGACAGTGTCTAGGTCGAGCACTATTGGTCGACATGGTTTCTAGGTTGACAGGGACTCTAGGTTGACATGTACTAGGTCGACATGAGAAAAAGATCGACATGAGGTTTTTTTTTCCTTTTTTTGGTGTCGTATTCTCCGTACAGTAATAGGGAACACCAATTAGTGCACTGTGTCCCTTCGCATGGCTTGCTTCACTCACAATTGTAGTCCACGTGAATCGTAAAGTATGAAAAAGTTCTAAAAATTAAACAAAATGTGAAAAATTCATGTCGACCTTATGTTATGTCGATCTCAAGTCCCTGTCGACCAATTGTGGTCGACCTAAAGACCGGATCCCGCCAGCACCAGTGGGTTAACTTTGTAAAATCAGTGATGAATCTTGATCTTATGTTTAATCAATAAATGTTTTCTTTGCAGAATAAAAACACAACTTCTGCCTTTCTTCACGCACTGTATTGCAGATGGGAGCGAGTGCCGCAGACGACTACTACTCATCTCCCTTGTAGCGCCAAAACCCACCTTTCTAAACTATTGTCACACTGCAGGAATTGCAGTTTGGGTGTCTAAAAGCACAACTATTTGTACTCTGCACCTCAGAAGGGTGTGAGCAGAAATAATGGGCGCCCACAGCACATGTAACTGATCTGCAAAACAATTGAATAGTTCCGTCAGGCGTGAAAAAAACAATTGAATTCCCCACATAAAGTGTAAACATTTTGAAACTTTAAAAACCTGAACACTAGCTTTAAAAAGTTCACACTTCAAGTACAGTACATACAGATGGGTCCACGGTTATCTTGGCTAGTTTTCTGCGCCTAGGCACAACATGGTTTATTAACATAAACCCTTCATCTATTGTTCTCAGCTGCAATACAATACAGAGAACAATACAGCAGGGGATTAAGTCATGAATGCAGGAGATTAAATCTGATTGACCTGGCTCAATTAATCCTAATAAAAGGTCAAGATAAACATGGACCCATCTGTAAAGCAAATTTTTCCCTGCATCAGATGCAAGTACCAGACCACAGGATTACAGGAATATCTAACAGACTATTTATACAGCACAAACATAATAAGATTTTACTCACCGGTAAATCTATTTCTCGTAGTCCGTAGTGGATGCTGGGAACTCCGCAAGGACCATGGGGGAATAGCGGGCTCCGAAGGAGGCTGGGCACTCTAGAAAGATTTATGACTACCTGGTGTGCACTGGCTCCTCCCACTATGACCCTCCTCCAAGCCTCAGTTAGGACACTGTGCCCGGACGAGCTGACATAATAAGGAAGGATTTTGAATCCCGGGTAAGACTCATACCAGCCACACCAATCACACCGTACAACTCGTGATACTATATCCAGTTTGACAGTATGAAAACAACTGAGCCTCTCAACAGATGGCTCAACAATAACCCTTTAGTTAGCAATACCTATTTACAAGTATTGCAGACAATCCGCACTTGGGATGGGCGCCCAGCATCCACTACGGACTACGAGAAATAGATTTACCGGTGAGTAAAATCTTATTTTCTCTGACGTCCTAGTGGATGCTGGGAACTCCGAAAGGACCATGGGGATTATACCAAAGCTCCCAAACGGGCGGGAGAGTGCGGATGACTCTGCAGCACCGAATAAGAGAACTCAAGGTCCTCCTCAGCCAGGGTATCAAATTTGTAGAATTTTGCAAACGTGTTTGCCCCTGACCAAGAAACAGCTCGGCAAAGTTGTAAAGCCGAGACCCCTCGGGCAGCCGCCCAAGATGAGCCCACCTTCCCTGTGGAATGGGCTTTCACTGATTTAAGATGCGGCAGTCCAGCCGCAGAATGCGCCTGCTGAATCGTGTCACAGATCCAGCGAGCGATAGTCTGCGTAGAAGCAGGAGCACCCAGCCTGTTGGGTGCATACAGGATAAATAGCGAGTCAATTTTCTTGACTCTAGCCGTCCTGGAAACATAATTTTTTCAAGGCCCTGACTACGTCCAGTAACTTGGAATCCTCCAAGTCCCTAGTAGCCGCAGGCACCACAATAGGTTGGTTCAAGTGAAAAACTGATACCACCTTAGGGAGAAACTGGGGACGAGTCCTCAATTCTGCCCTATCCATATGGAAAATCAGATAAGGACTTTTATATGACAAAGCCGCCAATTCTGATACACGCCTGGCCGAAGCCAAGGCCAATAACATGACCACTTTCCGCGTGAGATATTTTAGATCCACGGTTTTTAGTGGTTCAAACCAATGTGATTTTAAGAAACTCAACACCACGTTGAGATCCCAAGGTGCCACTGGAGGCACAACCGGGGGCTGAATATGCAGCACTCCTTTCACAATGTCTGAACTTCAGGTACTGAAGCTAATTCTTTCTGGAAGAAAAAAATCGACAGAGCCGAGATCTGTATCTTAATGGAGCCTAATTTTAGGCCCATAGACACTCCTGCTTGTAGGAAATGCAGAAATCGACCTAGTTGAAATTCCTCTGTTGGGGCCTTTTGTGGCCTCACACCAAGCAACATATTTCCGCCATATGCGGTGATGTTTTGCAGTTACATCTTTCCTGGCTTGAATCAGCGTAGGAATGACTACCTCCGGAATGCCCTTTTCCTTTAGGATCCGGCGTTCAACCGCCATGCCATCAAAACGTAGCCGCGGTAAGTCTTGGAACAGACAGGGCCCCTGCTGCAGCAGGTCCTGTCTGAGCGGCAGAGGCCATGGGTCCTCTGATATAATTTCTTGAAGTTCTGGGTACCAGGCTCTTCTTGGCCAATCCGGAACCACGAGTATCGTTCTTACTCCTCGCCTTCTTATTATTCTCAGTACCTTTGGTATGAGAGGCAGAGGGGGGAACACATAAACCGACTGGTACACCCACGGTGTTACCAGAGCGTCCACAGCTATCGCCTGAAGGTCCCTTGACCTGGCGCAATATCTTTTATAGCTTTTTGTGTCTGCTGAGAAGATCTGCTTCCCAGTTGTCCACTTCCGGGACTGAACACTGCTGACAGTGCTAATACATGATTTTCCGCCCATCGGAGAATCCTTGTGGCTTCTGCCATCGCCATCCTGCTTCTTGTGCCGCCCTGTTGGTTTACATGGGCGACTGCCGTGATGTTGCCTGATTGGATCAGGACCGGCTGGTTTTGAAGCAGAGGCCTTGCCTGACTCAGGGCATTGTAAATGGCCCTCTGTTCCAGAATATTTATGTAGGGAAGTCACCTGACTTGACCAAAGTCCCTGGAAGTTTCTTCCCTGTGTGACTGCCCCCCAGCCTCAAAGGCTGGCATCCATGGTCACTAGGACCTAGTCCTGTATGTCGAACCCTGCGGCCCTCTTGAAGATGGGCACTCTGCAGCCACTACAGTAGAGATACCCTGGTCCTTGGAGACAGGGTTATCAGCCTAATGCATCTGAAGATGCGACCCGGACCACTTGTCTAACAGGTCCCCCTGAAAAGTTCTTGCATGGAACCTGCCGAATGGGATTGCTTCGTAGGAAGCTATCATTTTTCCCAGGACTCGCGTGCAATGATGCACCGATAACTGTTTTGGCTTCAGGAGGTCTCTGACTAGAGATGACAGCTCCTTGGCTTTCTCCTCCGGGAGAAACACTTATTTCTGGTCTGTGTCCAGAACCATCCCCAGGAACAGTAGACGTGTCGTAGGAACCAGCTGTGACTCTGGACTGTTTAGAATCCAACCGTGCTGTTGTAGCACTTTCCAAAATAGTGCTACCCCGACTAGCAACTGCTCCTTGGACCTCGCCCTTATAAGGAGATTGTCCAAGTATGGGATAATTAAAACTCCCCTTTTTCGAAGGAGTATCATCATTCCGGCCATTACCATGGTAACACCCTCGGTGCCATGTACAGTCCAAACGGCAGAGTCTGGACTTGGTAATGGTAATCCTGTACCACAAATCTGAGGTACTCCTGGCGAGGATAGTAAATAGGGACATGCAGGTAAGCATCCTTGATGTCCCGGGATACCATGTAATCCCCCTCGTCCAGGCTTGCAATAACCGCCCTGAGCGATTCCATCTTGAACTTGAATTTTTTATGTATGTGTTCAAGGATTTTAAATATAAAAAAGGGTCACACCGAACCATGCGGTTTCGGTACCCCAAACCGTGTGGAATAGTAACCCCGTCCTTGTTGGAGTAGGGGCACCTTAAGTATTACCTTCTGGGAATACAGCTTATTAATTGCCTCTAGCACAGCCTCCCTGCCTGAGGGAGTTGTCGGCAAGGCATATTTGAGGAAACGGCGGGGGGAAGACATCTCGAATTCCAGCTTGTACCCCTGAAATACTACTTGAATGAAACAGGGATCCACCTGTGAGCGAGCCCACTAATCGCTGAATTTTTTGAGACGGACCCCCACCGTACCTGGCTACACCTGTGGAGCCCCCGCGTCATGCTGTGGACTCAGAGGAAGCGAGAGAAGAATTATGATTCTGGGAACAGGCTGACTGGTGCAGATTTTTCCCTCTTCCCTTGTCTCTGTACAGAAAGGAAGCGCCTTTGACCCGCTTGCTTTTCTGAAGCCGAAAGGACTGTACCTGATAATACAGTGCTTTCTTAGTCTGTGAGGAAAACTGAGGTAAAAATATTTCTTCCCAGCTGTTTCTGCGGATACGAGGTCCCAGAGACCATCCCCAAATAATTCCTCACCCTTATAAGGCAGAATCTCTATGCGCCATTTAAGGTCAGCATCACCTGTCCAGTGACAGGTCTCTAATACCCTCCTGACAGAATGGACATTACATTCATTTTGGATGCCAGCCGGCAAAATATCCCTCTGTGCATCCCTCATATATAAGACGACGTCTTTAATATGTTCTCATGTTTGACAGGGTCACCGACCACGCTGCAGCAGCACGCTCTGCAGGTTTCAGTCTAGTACCTGAGTGTGTAAATACAGACTTCAGGATAGCCTCCTGCTTTTTATCAACAGGTACCTTCAAAGTGGCCGTTCCTAAAACGGCAGTGCCACCTATTTTGACAACCGTGTGAGCGCCTTATTCACCCTAGGGGATATCTCCCAGCGTAACTTATCCTCTGGCGGGAAAAGGTACGCCATCAGTAACTTTTTAGAAATTACCAGTTTCTTATCAGGGGGAACCCACGCTTTTCACACACTTCATTCATTCATCTGATGGGGGAACAAAACACTGCCTGCTTTTTCTCCCCAAACATAAAAACCCATTTTTAGAGGTTAATGTCAGAAATGTGTAACACATTTTTTATTGCCGGGATCAAGTCACGGATGTTCCTAGTGGATTGTGTATATGTCTCAACCTTGTCGACACTGGAGTCAGACTCCGTGTCGACATCTGTGTCTGCCATCTGAATGAGCGGGCGTTTTTGAGCCCCTGATGGCCTTTGAGACGCCTGGGCAGGCACGGGCTGAGAAGCCGGCTGTCCCACAGCTGTTACGTCATCCACCCTTTTATGTAAGGAGTTGACACTGTCGGTTAATACCTTTTACCTAACCATCCACTCTGGTGTCGGCCCCACAGGGGGCGACATCACATTTATCGGCATCTGCTCAGTCACTATATAAGCCTCCTCCTCAAACATGTCGACACAGCTGTACCGACACACCGCACACACACAGGGAATGCTCTGATTGAGGACAGGACCCACGAAGCCCTTTGGGGAGACAGAGAGAGAGTATGCCAGCACACACCAGAGCGCTATATAATGTGGGGATTAACACTATAACTGAGTGAAATTTCCCCAATAGCTGCTTGTATATACAATATTGCGCCTAAATTTAGTGCCCCCCCCCTCTCTTTTTAACCCTTTGAGCCTGAAAACTACAGGGGAGAGCCTGGAGAGCTTTCTTCCAGCTGCACTGTGAAGAGAAAATGGCGCCAGTGTGTCTGAGGGAGATAGCTCCGCCCCTTTTCCGCAGCCTATTCTCCCGCTTTTTTCTGGATTCTGGCAGGGGTATTTACCACATATATAGCCTCTGGGGCTATATATTGTGGTATTTTTGCCAGCCAAGGTGTTTTCATTGCTGCTCAGGGCGCCCCCCCCAAGCGCCCTGCACCCTCAGTGACCGGAGTGTGAAGTGTGTATGAGGAGCAATGGCGCACAGCTGCAGTGCTGTGCGCTACCTTGGTGAAGACTGATGTCTTCTGCCGCCGTTTTTCCGGACCTCTTCTTGCTTCTGGCTCTGTAAGGGGGACGGCGGCGCGGCTCCGGGACCGAACACCAAGGACTGGGCCTGCGGTCGATCCCTCTGGAGCTAATGGTGTCCAGTAGCCTAAGAAGCCCAATCCGGCTGCAAGCAGGCGAGTTCGCTTCTTCTCCCCTTAGTCCCTCGCTGCAGTGAGCCTGTTGCCAGCAGGTCTCATTGAAAATAAAAAACCTAAATCTATACTTTCTTTCTAAGGGCTCAGGAGAGCCCCTAGTGTGCATCCAACCTCGGCCGGGCACAAGATCTAACTGAGGCTTGGAGGAGGGTCATAGTGGGAGGAGCCAGTGCACACCAGGTAGTCATAAATCTTTCTAGAGTGCCCAGCCTCCTTCGGAGCCCGCTATTCCCCCATGGTCCTTTCGGAGTTCCCAGCATCCACTAGGACGTCAGAGAAAACTGGTTTTACTTTTTATACAGTAGATGCAGATGCAGATGCAGTGGTTCCCAAACTCGGTCCTCAAGATCCCCTAACGGTTCGCCTTTTCCAGGTCACCTGTGGATTTTTAGAATGTGACAGCTGGTGATGCACAATGCACCTGCCGGGTGACCTGGAAAACATGAACTGTCAGGGGTCCTTGAGGACAGTTTAGGTACCACTGCTACAGCTCTAAAGCTGTGAAACTGCAAGTTCCAGCATGTCTTTGCCAGTCCAGAAGAGACCAGTTAACCATCTTAAATAGCATATAGAGTGCAAACACAGGTAGTCTATGGTTCTGTTGATGTAGAACTATAGGTCCCAGCATGCTTGACCAATATATAACCAGCTCACATACTGTACACAGTGCAGATGCAGCTGTAGCACAAGTAACATCATGTTTCATGGACTAGGAGCAATATGTAACCGGCTTACATGCCACATACAGTGCAGACACATCGCACTAATGCTGTAGAACTACAAATCCCAGATAGCCTGATAAATACCTCACCTACAATACACAGCTCACAAACAGGCAACTTATGTCTCTGCTGCTTTAGAACTACAAGTCTCAAACTAGCACAGGTCTACAGCACGATCACAGAGAGGACATGACAGCTGCAACACCTTCCTGTCCCCCTCTGATCTACAGACAGACCTCCCCCAATTCTTACTTCTTTAGATCAACGCTGAACAGTCCCAGGCCAGCCGGTGTGGAGCTGCCCCCGCCCGGTGTGGCCTCCTGTGCCAGCTCTGTAGACTCTCCGCCGCCTCCGCCAGTGCTGTAGTCCTGGTTGTACGTGAGGCCCGTGCTGGAGTTAGACATGGAGCCGCTCATAGTGGAACGTGTACTAGGTCGTAGTGCCGGTGATGAGGAAGTGTGACAGTACGGCAGCGCACAGCAACTGCTGTCAGCACTACGGAAGCCGGGACGGGAGGAGAGCGGGGATCACGTGACGTGAGGTGCGCTAAGCAGCTGACACGGCGCCGACGCTGAGGAGAAGACAGAACAGCAGCTGGCTGGTGGGAAATACGGCCTGACCAATCAGAAGCTGGAAACGCCAATAGGGGTGTGTCAGGCCGTGTGAAACAAGTGTCACGTGGTGTTACCTTCCAAAAGTAGCTAGTGTTGACGTCACGACGCATCGTTTATAAAGGAGAGTCATCAGGCTTTCTAAACAGATGTTACTCATAGCAACCAGCCAGATTCTATTTTCTAGTTCGTTTTATAAACATAGCTAGAATCGGATTGGTTGTTACACTCAACATCTCTTATTCTTTACAGAAATTTGTAAGACAGTATGCAGAGCCGACCCTAATCAATATGATGCCCTAGGCAAGATTTTTGCTGGTGCACCCTAGCACCACTAGTTCCGCCTCTGACCCTGCACGCCTTTCCCATCACCCTCAGTCATAGCAGTACTCATTTTGGTGCTCCTACCACCTATATTTTAAACTGGAACAGTGCGCACATTCGTCCTGCAGCCCAAAAAGGGGCGTGTTCTTTTGGGAAGGGGCATGGTCACACAATAGTACCCTCAATTCAAATTCCGCCACACAGTAGTGCAACTTTATTCACATTATATCATGCGATAGTGTCCCTTCTTCATGTTACATCACAAAGTAGTACCTCTTTAACGTATATACATTACATACCCTACCCTCCAACATTTTAAACAGAAAAATCGGTACAAATCCAAAAAGGGGCGTGGTCGCGGGTATACTTTTAATGGAAGTTTGGAGAGCCAAAAATCGGTACAGACCATGAAAAAAAGGTACTGTACAGAGGTGGAACTACCGCCAGTGCAACCAGTGCGTTGCACTGGGGCCCGCCACTGTCCAGGGGCCCAAAGCATGTAATGAGTCAAACTGATTCATTACATGCCGCTGTGTGCTGCGGGCAACCGCTGCCCGCAGCACACAGCCGCCCGGACAGAGAGGAGAGGAGCGCAGCGGTACGGGGGAGAAGGAGGAGGAGGGAGGTGGAGGAGGGAGGTGGAGGAGGGAGCCGCATCAGCGCTTTACTACTGGTTGAGGCGCTGCTGTCCCTCTGCTTCACTATAGGCTGTCTTCTGAGAACAGCCTATAGTGAAGCAGAGGGGCAGCAGCAGCAGCGCCTCCTCCAATAACACAGCGCTGCTGCGGCTCCCTCCTCCACCTCCCTCCTCCTCCTTCTCTCCTGCCCGGGAATCGTGACCAGAAGCTGCACCGAGGAGCCTGAGCCAGCGGAGAGGGTAAGTAAGTATAATTCTTTCTTTCTTTCTTTCTTTCTTCAAAAAGGGGGACTGCCTGCCGCAATGTGTAAAAATGGGAGACTGCCTGCCGCAATGTGTAAAAAGGGGGAATCTGCTTGCCGCAATGTGTAAAAAGGGGGAATCTGCTTGCCGCAATGTGTAAAAAGGGGGAATCTGCTTGCCGGAATGTGTAAAAAGGGGGAATCTGCCTGTCGCAATGTGTAAAAAGGGGGAATCTGCTTGCCGCAATGTGTAAAAAGGGGGAATCTGCCTGCCGTAATGTGTAAAAAGGGGACGCTGTCTGCCGTTATGTGTAAAAAGGGCATCGTTGTCTGCCGTTATGTGTAAAAAGTGTACGCTGTCTGCCGCTATGTTTAACAAGGGCACGCTGTCTGCCGTTATGTGTAAAAAGTGTACGCTGTCTGCCGCTATGTGTAACAAGGGCACGCTGTCTGCTGTTATGTGTAAAAAGGGGACGCTGCCTGACGCAATGTGTAAAAAGGGGGAATCTGTCTGCCGTGATGTGTAACAAGGGCACACTGTCTGCCGTAATGTGTAAAAAGGGGACGCTGTCTGCCGTTATGTGTAAAAAGGGCATCGTTGTCTGCCGTTATGTGTAAAAAGTGTACGCTGTATGCCGCTGTGTTTAACAAGGGCACGCTGTCTGCCGTTATGTGTAAAAAGTGTACGCTGTCTGCCGCTATGTGTAACCGTTTCTTGCACACAGTGCTAAAATGTCGGTAGTTACGGCACTGTTGCTAGGTATCCATTTCTCTGGCCCTGAGCAGGTCCCCCTCACCAGGTCCTCTCCAGGGGTGAGGGGGTGGACTTGGATGGGATGGGGGGCCCAAAGCATTTTGTCGCACCTGGGCCCACCGCTCGCTAGTTCCGCCACTGGTACTGTACCTATTAAAAAGGTACAGTTGGAGGGTATGACATTACTAATCACAGCAGTGCTCCTTATTCACATTACACAACACTTAATTGATCATTATTCACATTACCCCACACCAAATTGCTCTTTATTCACATTAGATCACACAGTAGTGCCCTTTCCATATGTTACGCCTCACAGTAGAGCACCTTATACACATAATGCCACACATTAGCAATGCATTTATACACAATACCACATAGTAATGCCACTTACACATATGAAACACATTATTAATGTCCTTACACATTATGCCAACCTTTATTAATGCCATTATACACATAATGCCACACATTAGTAATGCATTTATACACATAATGCCACACAGTAATGCCCCTTACATTATTATTGTCCTTATAAACATAATGAGCCTTACACATTATGCCAACCTTTATTAATGCCCTTATACACATAATGACACACATAATGCTCCTTACACATATGTCACACATTATTAATACATTTATACACATGACACAGATAATGCCCCTTACACATATGCCGAACACTATTGCACAATGGCCTCACCCGGACACAGCACTCACACAGCCGCTAACACTGTGACTTCTGCTTCTGCTGGGATACAGATTTGTCCTCATACATCTTGCCTCAATATGCCATGCAGCTCCCGTCTAGCTCTGCTAATGGCCCTCATTCCGAGTTAATCGCAGCATGAATTTTGTTAGCAGTTTGGCAAAACCATGTGCACTGCAGGAGGGGCAGATATAACATGTGCAGAGAGAGTTAGATTTGGGTGGGGTGTATTCAAACTGAAATCTAAATTGCAGTGTAAAAAATAAAGCAGCCAGTATTTATCCTGCACAGAAACAAAATAACCCACCCAAATCTAACTTTCTGCAAATGTTATATCTGCCCCCCCTCCAGTGCACATGGTTTTGCCCAATTGCTAACAAACTTGCTGCTGCGATCAACTCAGAATTACCCCCAATGTTGGGTGCCTTTTTTTTGCAGAAAATGTGTCTTATTTTCATTGCTCTGTGACTAAGACGCACAAGCAGCTTCTGCTGATTAAATTGATAATTAGCATGCCTATATTCTGTGTACGACTGTATCTGCATACGAAATGCTACGTTACTGTGATTTCCAGGAATACACTGTAACGTAGCATTTTGTATGCAGATACAGCCGCAGTCACACACATACTATAGGCGTGCTGCATATCATTTTAATCAGCAGAATCTGCTTGTGCCCCTAGGCATTTGCCTAGTTTGCCTATGCCTAGGGCCGACTCTGACAGTATGTGATCTATGGGCTATGGCACTGCTGTGTTATTTGTTGTGTTACTGTTATATTATATTGGCTTACCATACAAGTGCTTTAAACCTGGACATTTGTGAATTAGATAGGTTTTGTGGTTGATTAAAACCGGGGGAAATGCAAGCTTAGGGGAGTAGCCAATTAGTGTCAGAATTTCCGACAGGGCGGAAAGACGGCACTTTCCACCGATATTAAACGGGTCTGTTTTCAACCATTCATTTTTGCCCATAAGAGAGGGCGAAAATGAATGGTCGTAATGAGAGTGCTAGGGTATGTTAACCTATTCAGGTCTGATTATAAACTCTCTTCAGTCATCAGTCAGAATGCTGTTCCCCTTAGCAACCGGTTGGAGATCAGTGAATGGAAAGGTGACACAGGATCATTGTGTAACCTAAGCAGTTCATAGTTGATCTGTCTTAGGGGCCATCATGGCTTTATTTTATAGCAAAAGAACAAAGGATTCATGTGTGCCAATACATTTAGCCAATCAAAATACACCATGTATGTCTTGAAAACTGAAACACGTCATTTGTCAAACAATATTATAAATTGCAATTAAAATATATTTATTGCTTTGCGATTATCAGCTTTCCCGGAACATCCTTTCTGGAGGTCAGGACAGGTCAAAATCCTCCCCGATGTTCAGAACTTTTGGCGATATGCTTGACTGGCCTTGGATACATCTGGCGTTATAACAATGAGTAATTCATGCTTTGAAATACAATGTTGCTTATAATATATCTGTGAAGCTTTTAAGGAAACACGAACCTAAAGAAGTGAGGAGCAGTAAATATCTTAGTTAATGTGAAAAAGCTTGAATCAATATATATTTTCCATTTAAAGGAAGCTCCTACACCATCAAGAGCGAAAACGTACCGCAATTAATACTGAAGTGTCGGATCCTCACTGTTAGAGAGGATCCGACACTTATTGAATACGCCGCTTAAAGTCAACAAGCCACTGAACCTGTGTAACTTATGAGTGTCCCAGTTTAAAGGTATAAGGGTCCATTTATCATTGATAACATTTGCAATGCATTCTGGGCACGATCACATCTGCCCCATGTATTACTATGCACCCGCAGGGACAGGGCCTCTGAAATGAGCCTGTCCCTGCGATGTGTTGACTGGGCTGCTGAGCATGTGCAGACCTGCTGATCACACATGCACTTGGCCACTTCCAGGGAGGATTCTGGGGAACCCTGTGCTGGCTAGGAATGCGGTGAATAGTCCATAAGCTACAATGGGCTACGCCCATCTTCAGATGGCGGTAGCTGCGAGGACCAAAGCATTCTGGAAATTGATACGTCTGGCAGCATTGCATCGCCCATAGAAACCTATGGGCGATGTGGCTGCTGGCGGGAATGGGGGGTTGGAGAAGGTCCTTTCTACATACATCCAGGGAATACTTAATATTTGCAGGTAGCCCCCAATAAATGAGCCACATAGTATGGAAAGCCTAGCCTACCTATATAGGTATTGATTTTGCACAGACACAATCATTAAAGTATATATTACACACCTGCTGCCATTACATATGCTAGGACCCGTCCCTGCCAAGATTAAGACTAACTATACAAGCAGCAAGAGCTGCAATTTCTTAAAATAAAAAAAACAATACCGCCCTCTATTAGCGAGATAGGGTGCTGATCCTGAGTTGGATGCAGCTCTTCAATGTGCAAAGACTGAGATGCCCACTGTCAGTGTTCGTAGATAGTGAAATACCGATTGGTATATATTTAGATGCACCATCGAATGCACCATCTGAACTTGAACCAGCCCTAAGGCTAGTGCAGTTTCTCCGTCTGAGGGGGTAATTCAGACTGGATCGCTGCAGCGGCAGCGATTGCAGTCTGAAGCCCTTTGTGGAGTGCACACAAGCAGCGGGCGCACCCCAGGAGGCTTAGTGAGATGCGAACAACATCTCAGTGCTGCGATCGCCTCTGCCTGATTGACAGGCAGAGGCGGTCGCGGGGCGAGAGGGGGCGTGCCAACGTCATTAGAACGCCGTTGGTGGGGCGTGGTCCGGTGTCTGGACTGTTGCGGGAGTGGCCCGCGGCGGCTGCGTGACGTCACACACAGCCGCTGCAACTCAGGACATGGTGGGTAGCTGCCTGCTAGCGCATCTAGGCTGTGCAGGCAGGGAGCTACTCAGCGGGTGCAAAAGCATCGCCGCCGCGCATGTCAGAGAAACTGATCGTAGATGTGCTAAATTTAGCACATCTACGATCAGATCTGAATTACCCCCTGAGTTTGGCCAATATGTGAGCAGTTGATCGTCTCTGTATGCAGTTGTTTTCAGCAAAACTCCAATAACACGCCATGGACCATCTCTGTACATCCGCTAAGCCACCGCGCTGTCACTGTCCAGGAATGCCTACTACATTTTCAAGACATTTCTGAGACCATGCGTCTCATTCATACAACTTCGACTCTGTGCGCACCCTATCTTGCACGCATGTGCAGAAGAAACGCTCCATGGCACCTGTCATCAGCAGTGTGTGCAATTCAGATCAGGCATTAAGAATGAGCGGTGAATCAGTATCATGTAACTGAGTGTACTCTTTCTTAAATTACGGCTACCTTGATAGTAAAAAGGAGTATTACACCTTATACAGAAACTACAGTACTAAGAGCATTGTTCTATATTGAGGACCATAAAATGTGCCTGAATTTGTAGAAGATGAAGTATAAATAGTATTACATTTCTATCAATAACTAGCGTTTACCCGCGGCTTCACTCCCGTGGATGTCTGTTATTGGTCGGCAGAACAAATGTTACAAAGAGATAGTAGTGCCATCTAATATTGTGATATATATTTTATATTGTACACATTGATCACAAAATGTCTTTGTAAAAAATATTTGCTTGGGGCTACTTATTGTGAACAATCCACGTACAGCTGCCCATGGGAGAAGCAGCTGGTCCTGAGATCTACACCTGCAGCCAGATTAAGGTGCTCATGAGCCTGGAGCTGAAATGTACAAAGGCCTATTGTTTGCTGCTGTAGGGGGTGTGACCAGCACAGCAGGGTTGTGGCTACTGATATGGGTGTGAGACTATTCAATTGTTTGACTGATCGGGTGTGGCTACATGATTTCTTCCTGTAGCATCCTGAGGTGGTGAGCAGAAATCTGCAAAAACTTGCACAGGACGCAGTGCAGGGCTCATATATTGGCAGCAGCGCCGTAACTACGTGTGTGCCAGGTGTGCCTGGCACACAGCACAGTTGCCCTGAGGGCGCAACGGCCAGCGGCTTGTAATGAGTCAAATTGACTCATTACAAGCCGCCTCTGCTGTGTGCACCGCGCTGGAGAAGCCGGTCCAGAGGCAGGGGAGGAGAGTAGCAGCGCTGGAGGCAGCGGAGAAGGAGGAGGAGGGAGGGGGACTGGAGCCGCAGCAGCGCTATGTAATTGGTAGAGGCACTGCTGCAGCCCGGCGCTGCTGTGAATGCTGGGATGCGGTTCCTTCATCCCAGCATTCACAGCGGCGGCCGGCAGCCAATGCGGAAGGAGAGGGGACTGCTGCAGCGACGCCTTTACCAATTACATAGCGCTGCTGCGGCTCCAGTCCCCCTCCCTCCTCGCCTGCCCGGGATCTGATCATCTGCAGGCACCGAGGAGCCTGACTGCCAGCGGGGAGAGATAGTAAGTATCTCTTCTCTCTCTCTCTCTCTCTATTTTTCTAACTATTCTGTCTGCCGCAATGTGTAAAAAGGGGGACTGGCTGCCGTAATGTGTAAAAAGGGGGACGCTGTCTGCCGTAATATGTAAAAAGGGGGACGCTGTCTGCCGTAATGTGTAAAAAGGGGGCTGTACCTGGTGTAGTGGCGCTACTGTGCAGCGTAATTTGAATAATGGAGACTACTGTGCACCGTAGTATGAATTGGTATTATTTTGTGTCCACGCCCCTTCCCCATGAAGCCACTACGGCGCACACTACCACTATCTTGCATTGGGGGCGCCAATGCCGTTTCTTGCACACAGCGCTAAAATGCCTAGTTACAGCACTGATTGGCAGTTTTCAAATTAGGAATGGAAAGCCAGCACATCCAAAGTTTCAGCAAGATATAATAGTTTATCACCACATAATAAAAATACATTATGTGCACAGCCAAAAAATAAAGTGCATATAAACAGGGCCGTAACTAGGTGTGGGCAGACGGTGCATTGCACACAGCGCATTTGTCCTGTGGGCGCACCGTCTGCCCCTGTTGACCAGCTGTTATGTGAGGAGAGCTGCAGCGCTGGGGAGGCAGTCAGTGAGTCTTACATTTGTGTTTTAACTTTTCAGTGCTCCCTCTTCCTGTGCCAGCACTGCAGACATGACAGGCAGCGCTGGGCAGGTTGCCCTGTGTTCCCTCACCTCCTCTCCACAGCAGCGGCGCCGGCTCCAATACTTACTTCTACAGTCACCGGACGAGCCGCGCGCATGTGAGATGCCCAGCGCTGCATACTGTAAGATCCGCAGCACCGCTACAAAACGGGTAGGGTGGGGGGGGGTTGTGTTTCAGCTTTCCAGAGCTGCCTCTGTCTGTGCCAGCACTGGGCAGGTTCGCCAGTGTGGCCACTGCCGCCTACCCCCCCCCCCCCCCCCCCCGTGCGCGCGGCGCTCGCCCGGTAACTATAACACAAACGTAAGACTCACTGACTCTGCCTTCCCAGTGTGTCCTGATCACTGCTGGCCACAGTGATTGGGCAGACCGTGGCATTCCCCCCAGAACTATAGAGACTACAACCAGGGCCAGCATGGAGAGGTGCCTTCCCTGCTCCATCCTCAGTCTCTGGAGTGTGTACCGGAGCCTGGAGAACGCATCCTGCGTTGGGGTGGGGGACGGGGGGCTGGGAGATTACTTATATGAGGGCCCGGGAATCCCTTCATCAAACACAGCCAGCTGCGTCTGCATGTCGCGCTGCAGCACACGGATGTAATGTGTGACAGGGATTTTACCTGGTGTCATGTGTAAAATGGAACTCTGCCTGCCGTAATGTGTAAAAGGGGGCTGTACCTGGCGTAATGTGTGTTAGTGTCAATACTGTGCAGCGTAATTTGAATAATGGAGACTAATGTGCAGTGTTATATGAATTGGTATTATTTTGTGGCCAAGTCCCTTCCCCAAGAAGCCATGCCCCTATATTTTTGTTGCACGCCGCAACCCTGTTTTGAATATGGGGGGGCGCCAATGCTGTTTTTCTGCACACAGTGCTAAAATGTCTAGTTACGGCACTGCATATAAATAGCAGTAAGCTGGAGACTGGCCAAGATGCCAATCATCCTGCATTGTCGATCACAGCTCAGTTTAACACTGATCCTTATTGAAGGCAGGTATTAGACCTGTGACCTCAAACAGAAATAGAAAATAGTGAACTTTGTGAACCAATTAAAATAATAAAGAGTTATGGTAAAACATTCCTTCGTTAACTCTTTTTCTTCGAGGTCCATGGGATCCACAGGGTAAACCTTGGGTATGCTGGTGGAGACCAGGACTGACACTGAACATTAAGGGGGATAGCCAATTATCCCCGTTAAAACATCGGGTCTGAAAAACGTCAGTTTTTGGCCATTTTCTCAGACTTTTTTCCGATGTTTCACCAATTTTTTTGCAGGCTATCCAGATAGATCGCGTGTAAAAAAAACAACCTTTCTCCCAAAAACAAACAGGTTCAGTGAAACCTGTGAGTTTTCGTGTGAAACAGCCCTGTTTTCGGAAGAAAACGGGGCTGTTTCCGGGGATTATGCTTCACCTGCCACAGGCAGGTGAAACAAAATCCCTGATAAGCCGCGGCATGCGCCGTCTTATCAGGGCTAATTAGATAGCCCCCGGCGGGACAATTAGCCCCGGTAAAAAAACGGGGCTAATTGGATATCCCCCTAAGCTTGTGAGCCTCCCAGGATGCACTGGGCTCCTTTCTCATCATACCCCGGCCCCCATGCTCACTTGAACCTTGTGGTTGTGTCTGGAGGCCATGAGATCCACTTCTGGCAGTCCCCATTTGCGCACGAGAATCTGAAAGACCTCTGGGTGTAGAGACCATTAAATAAATACAAATTCACTGGCCCCTACCTGGGAGTCAGTGGATATGAAGCTCCTTTCCCTCTCCCTGCCTCAGCCACTGGAGTTTATGCAGCCGGAGGAGCAAGGAGCAGCACGGGGTGAGACAGCGGGCAGGTGAGCGGACAGCTCATGTTTCCCTCTCCCTGCCTCAGCATCTGGAGTGCATGCAGCCGGAGGAGCAAGGAGCAGCACAGGGTGAGACAGCGGGCAGGTAAGCGGATGGAGGGGCAGGCGGGAAGGTGACATGGCATGCGTGAGTCACGCTGCGTGTCATAGGTTACGGGCCGCAGTCCAGCGCAGTCAAAAACAGTGTGGGGATGGCAATCGGTGATGATGTCAGCGGCTGGGCATTGGGCATCTGTGGTGGCACATCTGAGAACCACTGGTGTGCCGCGGCACAGCGGTTGAAAAACACTGGTGTACGAGGTCCTGAGCCATTTGAAGGGCGTGGTAAACTGCTCGAAACTCCAGAACATTGATTGGGAGACCCCTGAAAGGAATGACTGCCCATGACAACTCCTCACCCCCGGAGACTGGCGTCCCTGGTGAGAAGCGTGCAGTGTGGAATCCAGAATGGTCTGCCCTTGTCGAGGTTGGACGCGTGCAGCCACCAGGAGAGGGACATCCGAACTTCCTGCGGCAGTATCAGAGCCTGAGACTTGATCTGTGTCGGTAGGCCATTCCACCTGGCGAATATCAGGCACTGTAGAGTCCTGGAGTGAAATTGAGCCTATTCCACCATGTTGAAGACTAATACCATGGAGCCCAGAATCTGCATGGCCTCATGGTCCAAGACCCATAGTTTGTGAGCAGGTTGTGGATGCGCAACTGCAATACCGCAATCTTGTCCTGAGGAAGGAAGATGCGTTGTACGATGGCATCCAGCAGCGCACCGAGGTGGAGCATCCTTTGAGATTGAGCGAGGATTTGGCCCAGTTTACCGTGGCTCTGCAGAAAGGACATTGTCATCTGGAGGTGACGTTCCAATACCTCCGTTGATTGTACCAAAATAAGGAGGTTGTCCAAGTAAGGGAGGAGTCAAATTCCTTGCCATCACCACCATGAGCTTGGTGAACACCCTGGGAGCTGTAGACAGTCCGAAGGGTAGGGCCTGGAATTAGAAAATCTGATGGAGAACAGCAAATCGGAGATACTGTTGATGACAGGGTGCTCATCTGGGTCAGCAGGAACTGATGGTTCTTCAGAATCCGAGAGTGGTGTAGGCTGTGATGAAGGCACAGAACGTTTAGTAACAGTAGGTGCAGGCAGTGTGCCTTGCCCTTGTATCATGTTATGAAATACAGCAGAGGAAGCAGCCAGACTCTGAATAGAGGTAGAGAATGAATCCAGCCATGGAGGATGGATGGGTGGGGATGCAATGGCCTGATAAACATGTTGAAATGGCTGTTGAAAACACATAGCGGGAGCCATTGTGGTCTGCAGTTGCTGTGGGATAGCCACAGGGGGAGCCATTGTGGGCTGCATTGGCTGTGGGATAGACCCAGGGGGAGCCAATGTGGGCTGCAATCGTAGCCAGTAACATGGTAAAGGAAGCCAATGGAGGCTCTCGTACAATGACCTGGGGGGATGAGGAGCTGGGAGGCACAAGGCAGCCCATGCATTGACCATCCTGTGATAAATCCTAAGGTAAAACCAAAATGTGACAGGTATTACATGCTACCATAGTGGGTGCCCCTGCCCAGCTGTGGAACTAGAGAGTTGTAGGCCCAGGTGCAATGATATGCTTTGCCGCCCCCCCCCCCCCCATCCTTTTCACTGCATCCGTCGCTGCTCCCCTCTTTACCCTTCCCCAAGGGCAGCATATGGAAACATAGAATGTGTCAGCAGAAAAGAACCACTTGGTCCATCTAGTCAATGACCGATGGCAACTACTTTCACCATCGATGGGGGAGAACAAGATGGTTTCCCACCATCAATGATAAAGAACTATGAAATATATATATTTTTCTCTCCAGGGTGTCATGGACACAGAGCAAAGCCACGCCCCCGGGCCCTGATTGGCCCACGACTCGCTCAATACTAAAGTAAGGGTGACCATCGATGGGTAAAACCATTGATGGTTCCATTACAGGTGGTTTCCCACCATCGAAGTTATCCATCCACCCCTTCGCCAGCTGCACTCAGACACTCCCCTCATTCACCGATACACCAAAAGCACCCAATCAACAATCCTTCATTCATCACCAATATCCTGCCCAGCCACACCACTCGTCGTTTACTAGTACCAAAATCCCTGCAGCACTCCGACAATCTCCCTGGTCCTTCACTCACTACCAACACCCACCACCATACAGTACTAGTGCTTCTGCAGCAATGACACCTCCAATCTCATATATTACAACACCCAGACACCCCCATCATACACTACAACACACAGACACCCCCCACCCCCAATACACTACAATGTCCAGATTCCACACCCCCCCCTCCCATTCACTACAATGCCAACATCCCAGCTCAAACACTACAACAGACACCCCCTCATACACTACAACGCCCAGATACCCTCTCCCATACACTACAACACCAACACCCCCTCATACACAACAGCACCCAGACACCCCCCTCATACACAACAGCACCCAGACACCCCCCTCACACAATACAATGCACAGATTTCACCACCCCCTTCCATTCACTACAATGCTAATACCCCACACACTACAACACCCAGATCCCCCCACATACATTACAACACCCAGACACCCCCTCATACACTACAACACCCAGACTCCCCTTTCCCATACACTATAACACCCAGACACCCCACCAATACACCACAACACCCAGACACCCCCAATACACTACAATGCCCAGATTCCACCACCTCCTCTCATTCACTACAATCCCGACACCCCACCTCACACACTACAACACAGACACCCCACCATGCACTACAACAACCAGACACCTCCCATACACTACAATGCCCAGATACCTTCTCCCATACACTACAACACCAACACCCCCTCATACACTACAAAACCCAGAAACACCCTCCCATACACAACACCCAAACCCCTCCCTCTCATACACTACAACACCCAGACACCACAACATCCAGAACCCCCCCCCCCCCCCCCCCACAGTACCACAAAGACTGAGGGAGGAGGCACGCGAGGAGAAGTGTTGAGAGGAGAGTGGACAGGATTCTCATTCTGCTCCGGTCGGGACTCTGTCACTGGGAGTTAGAAAAAATAGGATTTTAATTATCTACCGGTAAATTGTTTTCTCGTAGTCTGTAGGGGATACTGGGAATCCATTTAGTACCATGGGGTATAGAGGGGTACTCTAGGAGCCATGGGCACTATAGAAGTTTAATTAGGTGTGCTGGCTCCTCCCTCAATTCCCCTCCTACCAGACTCAGTCTAGGAAACTGTGCGGACATACTTTGTGAGAAGGATATAGAAAAGGAAAGTGGTGAGATTTCGAACCAGCACAGCCACAGCTAGAGGAAAGCCATGCTAACCAAAACTTGTAGCAAGAACAGCAGCAGCTGAACCAAACAACAATACTTATGCAGGAAGAACGAAGCACTGGGCGGGTGCCCAGTATCCCCTACGGACTACGAGAAAAGGATTTACTGGTATAAAATTAAAATCCTATTTTCTCTTCCGTCCTAGGGGATACTGGGAATCCATTTAGTACTATGGGGAAGTACCAAAGCTCCCAAACCGGGTGGGAGAGTGCTGAGGTTCCTGCAGAACTGATTGACCAAACTGAAGGTCCTCAGAGGCCAAAGTATCGAACTTGTAAAACTTAGCCAACTTGTTCGAACCTGACCAAGTAGCTGCTCGGCAGAGCTGTAAAGCCGAGACACCCTGGGCCTAGTAGAGTGGGCCTATACAGATTTTGGAACCGGCAAGCCTGCCATGGAATAAGCATGCTGGATAGTGAGCCTGATCCAGCGTGCAATTGATTGCTTTGAAGCAGGACACCCAAATTTATTGGGATCATACAGAACGAACAGCGAGTCCGATTTCCTGTGACGAGCTCTTCTCTTTACATACACCTTCAAAGCCCTCACAACATCCAAGGACTTTGAAGTAGCAGAGGTGTCCGTAACAACCGGAACCACAATAGGTTGGTTTATGTGAAAGGCGGACACCACCTTAGGAATAAACTGCTGAGGAGTCCTGATTCAGCTCTGTCCCCATGGAAAATTAGGTAGGGGCTCTTGTAAGTCAACACCCCCAACTCCGACACACGTCTTGCCGAAGCCAAGGCCAACAGTGTGACGGTCTTACACGTACGGTACATTACGTCTGCCTCATGTAACAGGTCAAACCAGTCCGACTGGAGGAACTGCAGCACCAAACTGAGACGCACAAAGGGAGGTTGGATGTGCAGAACACCTTTCAAGAACGTCTGGACCTCGGGGAGAGAAGCCAATTGTTTCTGAAAGAAAATAGACAAGGCCAAAATCTGGACTTTTATGGAGCCTCGACGTAGGCCCACATCCACTCCCAACCGCAGAAAAAGCAGAAAACATCCGAGATGAAATTCCACTGCAGGATATTGTCTGCTCTCACACCAAGAGACATATTTCTTCCAGATACGGTGGTAATGTTTAGACGTTACCCCTTTCCTGTCTTGGCTCATAGTCACAATGACCTGGTCAGGAATCCCTCTCCTGGCTAGAATCAGCCATTCAACTTCCATGCCGTTAAACGTAGCCACGGTAAGTCTTGATAGACGAACGGGCCCTGTTGCAAAAGATCCTCGCGAAGAGGTAGAGGCCACGGATCTTTGAGCAGCATCTCGAGAAGATCCGCATACCAGGCCCTTTGTGGCCAGTCCGGCGCAATAAGGATTGCATGAACCCTTTCCCTTTTTAGAATTCTTGGGATCAGAGGAAGTGGAGGAAACAAGTACACCAGCTGGTACACCCACGGAGTTGTCAGGGCGTCAACCACCACTGCCTGTGGGTCTCGCGACCTTGAACAATACCGCTTGAGCTTCTTGTTGAGTAAAGAGGCCATCATGTCTATTTGTGGATATCCCCACCAATGTGTCAACCACCGGAACACCTCCGGGTGAAGGCCCCATTCCCCTGGGTGCAGGTCGTGTCTGCTGAGGAAGTCTGCTACTCCTGGAATGAAGACCGCCGACAATGCCACAGTGTGTTTTTTCGCCCAGAGGAGAATTCTTGACACCTCTGACATTGCGGCTCCGCTTTTCGTTCCGCCCTCTCGGTTTATGTACGTCACTACAGTCACATCGTCCGACTGGACCTGAATAGCCTGATTCTGAAGAAGAAATGCTGCCTGCCGAAGGGCGTTGTAGATAGTCCTGAGTTCCAGGATGTTGATTGGAAGGATGACTTCCTGACTTGACCATCTTCCCTGAAACTGCAACCCCTGGGTGACTGCGCCCCAACCTCTTAGGCTTGCATCTGTGGTTAGCAGAATCCAATTCTGAATCCTGACCCTCCAGCCCTCGACTAGGTAAGAAGTTTGTAATCACCACAGTAGGGAGATCCTGGCTTTTGGAGACAGACAAATCCTCTGGTGCATGTGAAGATACGATCCGGTCCATTTGTCAAACAGATCCAGCTGGAACGGCCTTGCATGAATCCTTCCGTACTGAATCGCCTAATACAAGGCCATTTTCCCCAGGCGTATGCAGAGATGCACTGAGATCCGGGTTGGCTTCAGGACAGCCCGAACCATCGACTGGATTACCATTGTCTTTTCCAAGGGAAGGAATACTTTCTGAGACTCTGTGTCCAGTATCATTCCCAGGAAAGGAAGCCTCTGTGTTGGGTCTAGGTGGGATTTTGGTAGGTTCAGAATCCACCCGTGATCCAGGAGTAGTCTGGTTGAGAAACCAATGTTGTCCAACAACTGCTCCCTGGACAGTGCCTTTATCAGAAGATCGTCCAGGCACGGAATTATGTTCACTCCTTGTTTGCGGAGTAGTAACATCATCTCTGCCATCACTTTGGTGAACACCCTCTGTGCTGTGGAGAGGCCAAATGGCAGGGCCTGGAACTGGTAGTGACAGTCCTGCAGTGCAAACCATAGATAAGCCTGATGAGGCAGCCAGATCGGAATTCCCCCTCCTCCAGACCTGAGATCACCGCTCTCAGAGACTCCATCTTGAACTTGAACACTCATAAGTACGGGTTCAACGACTTGAGGTTCAGAATTGGTCTTCCCGAACTGTCCGGCTTCGGTACTACAAACAAGCTGGAATAGTAACCCTTGTTTTGTAGATGAGGTGGAACTGGAACAATGACCTGGGTCTGTAACAGTTTTTGAATGACGTCCTGTAAGTTTATTTTTGCCTCTTGTGAAACTGGTAAGCCTGATTTGAAGAATCTGTGAGGTGGGAGCGCCTGGAACTCCAGTATGTAGCCCTGGGATATAAGGTCTATGACCCAGGGATCCTGGCACGATCTTGCCCAGATGTGAATGAAGAATTTTAGCCGGGCTCCCACTCGACAGTCTTCCAGGCAGCGCGGTCCAGTCATGCTGAAGGTTTTGAGAAAGCAGAACCTGAACTCTGTTCCTGTGAACTGGCAGTAGCTGGTTTCCTTGGTTTACCTCTAGTGCCTCTGGCCTTGTCCCTAAACTTAGCCATCCGAAAGGACTGTAAGTTAAATCCTGAATAGGCCTTCCTAGCTAGGGGAGCTGCAGAAGGTAGGTAAGTGGACTTATCTGCAGTAGCTTTGGAGATCCATTGGTCTAGTTCATCTCCAAATAAGGTCTCGTCTGTGAAAGGTAGGCCTTCCACGCCTTTCCTGGAGTCCTCATCTGCAGGCAACTGGCATAACCATAAACCCCTGCGTGCAGACACTACCATTGCTGTGGTGCGTGCAATAAGCAAAGTTATCCGTTCACATGGTCGACCATGTTATGGTCGACAGTCATTAGGTCGACCACTATTGGTCGACATTGACATGGTCGACATGGACACATGGTCGACACATGAAAATGGTCGACACATGAAAGGTCTACACATGAAAATGGTCGACATGAGTTTTTTAAAATTTTTTTCTTTTGGGGAACTTTTCCATACTTTACGATCCACGTGGACTACGATTGGAACGGTAATCTGTGCCGAGCGAAGCGGTAGCGGAGGCACCATGCCCGAAGCATGGCGAGCGAAGCAAGCCATGTGAGGGGACGCGGTGCACTAATTGGGGTTCCCAGTCATTTTACGCAAAAAACGACACCCAAAAAAGTACAAAAACTCATGTTGACCTTTTCATGTGTCAACCTTTAATGTGTCGACCATTTTCACGTGTCGACCATGTGTCCATGTCGACCATGTCAATGTCGACCAATAGTAGTCGACCTAATGACTGTTGACCATAACATGGTCGACCATTCATACCGGAACCTAAGCAAGCCTATCTCTTTTATGGCTTCCACCATAAAGTTCGCAGAGTCCTGTATATGTTGCAGGAGCAAAACAATCTCCGCTTGAGGCAAGGTATCTAACCCCTCAATTAGGTTACCCGACCATTTAGCAATGGCTCGCGTAATTTACCCACATGCTATAGTGGGTCTCTGGGCCACACTGGCAGCAGTATACAAAGATTTGAGTGTAGTTTCAATCTTACGATCAGATGCGTCCTTTAGGGAGGCTGCACCAGGAACAGGTAACACTGTTTTGTGTGAGAGCCTGGAGACCGATGCATCCACTACCGGTGGATTCTACCATTTTTTCCTATCCTCAGGAGGAAAAGGAAAAGACGATAACAACCGTTTAGGGATTTGAAATTTCTTATCAGGATTAACCCACAGTTCTTGAAACAGGGTATTTAGTTCCTTTGACACAGGAAAAGTGGCTGAGGATTTCTTCTTTATATTAAAATAAGATTCCTTACTCTCCTCTGTCACCTTATCAGGGATATTCAGAACTTATCTGTTAGCTTCTATGAGAGCCTCTGTTACCTGCGAGAGTACCCTACCCCACCTCTGAGTCCACATCACCCTCTTCCATTTCTGATCCCTCATCATCAGAGTCAGACTGCAGGATATGGGCCAAAGTATGTTTTTGTGGATAAATGGCAGGGGACTGAGACGCTGGGTTGGGTACTGAGTCTTTTTTCATAAACTCAGTCATAGATTGTCATAAGTATTGCATCTCTTTCTCATTCCAAGATAACTTAGTAGAAATTGTGGAAATCATTCCCCTAATGGAGTCCAGCCATGCTGGTTCTGCCACACTAACCTGGTAAGGAATACTACACTGAGTACACACTAGTGAACCCCCTGGAGAAGAGGAACACTGGGGGTAATTCCAAGTTGATCGCAGCAGGAAATTTTTTAGCAGTTGGGCAAAACCATGTGCACTGCAGGTGAGGCAGATATAACATGTGCAGAAAGAGTAAGATTTGGGTGTGGTGTGTTCAATCTGCAATCTAAATTGCAGTGCAAAAATAAAGCAGCCAGTATTTACCCTGCACAGAAACAAAATAACCCACCCAAATCTAACTCTCTCTGCACATGTTATATCTGCCTGCCCTGCAGTGCACATGGTTTTGCCCAACTGCTAAAAAATTTCCTGCTGCGATCAACTTGGAATTACCCCCACTGTGCCTTACATGAAACACCCTCTTTGCCTAACATACTGTAGCAGTGACAGCACACACACACAGGAAAAGGTTAAATGCACAATTAACCCACAAAGAGCCCTTCCAGGGAGACACAGAGAGAGTATGGAACCAGCACATGGCGCCCTAATCTCTAATGCCAAGCTTAGCCGGGTCACAGAGTACCTAGATTAGGGATTTAGGGCCTAATTCAGACCTGATCGTAGCAGCAAATTTGTTAGCAGTTGGGCAAAACCATGTACACTGCAGGGGGGCAGATATAACATGTGCAGAGAGAGTTAGATTTGGATGTAGTGTGTTCAAACTGAAATCTAAATTGCAGTGTAAAAATATAACATCCAGTATTTACCCTGCACAGAAACAATATAACCCACCCAAATCTAAATCTCTCTCCAAATGTTATATCTGCCATACCTGCAGTGCACATGGTTTTGCCCAACTGCTAACAAATTTGCTGCTACGATCAGGTCTGAATTACCCCCTTAGTACACTAATAATCGCTCCCCCCCTGCTTTGACCCCCTGGTACCGCTGATGTAATCTGGAGTCTCGGTGCGCGTCCCTGTCCGTCAGCGTCTGTGTCAACTGCGCTTGTGAGCTGCGGGATCCGCTCATAGTGAAGCCCCACCCCTTCAATGGCGCGTGGTCTTCCCCCTCTTCTTTATACTGGCTGTGTGTGTCTATGTGCATAAAATGGAGCCTATCCGTTTGATAGATAGACAGTGTCTAGTTAGACAGTCAATAGATAGACACCATATATTAGACAGACATTAGGTCGACAGGGTCAAAAGTTCGACAGGGTCAAAAGGTCGACATGGAAAAGGTCGACAGGTCAAAAGGTCGACAAGTCAAAAGGTCGACATGGTCAAAAGATCGACATGAAAATGGTCGACATAAAAAAGATAGACAAGTGTTTTTTTTTTAAATGTAACATGTTTTTGGATTATTTCATACTTTCTCTATCCATGTCGGCATAGAGTTGGTTATAAACCTTGTGTCGAGCGCAGCAAGCCACCGTGCCCGAAGCGTGGCGAGCGAAGCGAGCCCCGCGAGGGTATGCCTTTCTACAATTGGGGGTCCCAGATGACAAAACTATCCACACAAACCACAAAAATGCAAAAAACATGGTGTCTACCTTTTTCATGTCGACCTTTTGACCTGTCGACCTTTTCCATGTCGACCATGTCAATGTCGACCAATAGTGGTCGACCTAATGACTGTTGACCATAACATGGTCGACCATTCATACCGGAACCTAAGCAAGCCTATCTCTTTTATGGCTTCCACCATAAAGTTCGCAGAGTCCTGTATATGTTGCAGGAGCAAAACAATCTCTGCTTGAGGCAAGGTATCTAACCCCTCAATTAGGTTACCCGACCATTTAGCAATGGCTCGCGTAATTTACCCACATGCTATAGTGGGTCTCTGGGCCACACTGGCAGCAGTATACAAAGATTTGAGTGTAGTTTCAATCTTACGATCAGATGCGTCCTTTAGGGAGGCTGCACCAGGAACAGGTAACACTGTTTTGTGTGAGAGCCTGGAGACCGATGCATCCACTACCGGTGGATTCTACCATTTTTTTCCTATCCTCAGGAGGAAAAGGAAAAGACGATAACAACCGTTTAGGGATTTGAAATTTCTTATCAGGATTAACCCACAGTTCTTGAAACAGGGTATTTAGTTCCTTTGACACAGGAAAAGTGGTTGAGGATTTCTTCTTTATATTAAAATAAGATTCCTTACTCTCCTCTGTCACCTTATCAGGGATATTCAGAACTTATCTGTTAGCTTCTATGAGAGCCTCTGTTACCTGCGAGAGTACCCTACCCCACCTCTGAGTCCACATCACCCTCTTCCATTTCTGATCCCTCATCATCAGAGTCAGACTGCAGGATATGGGCCAAAGTATGTTTTTGTGGATAAATGGCAGGGGACTGAGACGCTGGGTTGGGTACTGAGTCTTTTTTCATAAACTCAGTCATAGATTGTCATAAGTATTGCATCTCTTTCTCATTCCAAGATAACTTAGTAGAAATTGTGGAAATCATTCCCCTAATGGAGTCCAGCCATGCTGGTTCTGCCACACTAACCTGGTAAGGAATACTACACTGAGTACACACTAGTGAACCCCCTAGAGAAGAGGAACACTGGGGGTAATTCCAAGTTGATCGCAGCAGGAAAATTTTTTAGCAGTTGGGCAAAACCATGTGCACTGCAGGTGAGGCAGATATAACATGTGCAGAAAGAGTAAGATTTGGGTGTGGTGTGTTCAATCTGCAATCTAAATTGCAGTGCAAAAATAAAGCAGCCAGTATTTACCCTGCACAGAAACAAAATAACCCACCCAAATCTAACTCTCTCTGCACATGTTATATCTGCCTGCCCTGCAGTGCACATGGTTTTGCCCAACTGCTAAAAAATTTCCTGCTGCGATCAACTTGGAATTACCCCCACTGTGCCTTACATGAAACACACTCTTTGCCTAACATACTGTAGCAGTGACAGCACACACACACAGGAAAAGGTTAAATGCACAATTAACCCACAAAGAGCCCTTCCAGGGAGACACAGAGAGAGTATGGAACCAGCACATGGCGCCCTAATCTCTAATGCCAAGTTTAGCCGGGTCACAGAGTACCTAGATTAGGGATTTAGGGCCTAATTCAGACCTGATCGTAGCAGCAAATTTGTTAGCAGTTGGGCAAAACCATGTACACTGCAGGGGGGCAGATATAACATGTGCAGAGAGAGTTAGATTTGGATGTAGTGTGTTCAAACTGAAATCTAAATTGCAGTGTAAAAATATAACATCCAGTATTTACCCTGCACAGAAACAATATAACCCACCCAAATCTAAATCTCTCTCCAAATGTTATATCTGCCATACCTGCAGTGCACATGGTTTTGCCCAACTGCTAACAAATTTGCTGCTACGATCAGGTCTGAATTACCCCCTTAGTACACTAATAATCGCTCCCCCCCTGCTTTGACCCCCTGGTACCGCTGATGTAATCTGGAGTCTCGGTGCGCATCCCTGTCCGTCAGCGTCTGTGTCAACTGCGCTTGTGAGCTGCGGGATCCGCTCATAGTGAAGCCCCACCCCTTCAATGGCGCGTGGTCTTCCCCCTCTTCTTTATACTGGCTGCGTGTGTCTATGTGCATAAAATGGAGCCTATCCGTTTGATAGATAGACAGTGTCTAGTTAGACAGTCAATAGATAGACACCATATATTAGACAGACATTAGGTCGACAGGGTCAAAAGTTCGACAGGGTCAAAAGGTCGACATGGAAAAGGTCGACAGGTCAAAAGGTCGACAAGTCAAAAGGTCGACATGGTCAAAAGGTCGACATGAAAATGGTCGACATAAAAAAGATAGACAGGTGGTTTTTTTTTTAATGTAACATGTTTTTGGATTATTTCATACTTTCTCTATCCATGTCGGCATAGAGTTGGTTATAAACCTTGTGGCGAGCGCAGCAAGCCACCGTGCCCGAAGCGTGGCGAGCGAAGCGAGCCCCGCGAGGGTATGCCTTTCTACAATTGGGGGTCCCAGATGACAAAACTATCCACACAAACCACAAAAATGCAAAAAACATGGTGTCTACCTTTTTCATGTCGACCTTTTGACCTGTCGACCTTTTCCATGTCGACCTTTTGACCCTGTCGACCTAATGTCCAGCTAACATATGGTGTCTATCTATTGACTGTCTAACTAGACACTATCTATCTTTCATACCGGAACCAAAATGGAGACAGACTCCTTTTATGTCTTTGCTGCCAGTCTGGGTACTGGTCCGCTGTTATTATTATTATCCTTTATTTATATGGCGCCACAAGGGATCCGCAGCGCCCATTGCACAGTACATAATCAAATGAGCAAACAAGAATGAGCTGTTCAGCATCTGTATCTGTACACAGTCGGGAGACGCAATCAACCCCGTTTAGAAGCTGTGCGTCTCCGTACCCTCATGCCACCATAGTGGCCGACAACCCGCTAACCGGGACGCCAGCATATTACTCACCACTCTTCATTCTTCTGGCTCTGTTAGGGGTGGCGGCGTGCAGCGGGAATGTACGCTTGCCGTGGTGGGGCTTGCGAATAGTTCCCTCAGGAGCTAGTGTCCTGTCATCGGGGAATGGGAACATTAACCCTGAGAGAGGATGGGCCGTTCCCCCCCCCCCCCCCCCTAAGTCCCATGAAGCAGGCAGGATGGTGCCATCCAGTCCTGCCTGAAAATAACAAACTCAGAAAATAATTGCAGAAAACTCTTCAGGAACTTCCAGAGATGTGACCGGCTCCTCCGAGCACATTCTTTAAACTGAGTCTGGTAGGAGGGGCATAGAGGGAGGAGCCAGCACATCTAATCAAACTTCTATAGTGCCCATGGCTCCTAGTGGACCCGTCTATACCCCATGGTACTAAATGGATTCCCAGTATCCCCTAGGACGTAAGACAAAAACTAAGGTGGACACTGGCGGCAGGCACAGCGCTGGTGGCGGCATAAAATGAGTCAAAGTGTCCGGATGCAGTCCTGGGCTAGTGGAAGTGTGCAGGGTCCTGCCGAAATCACTGACACAGTTGTGGTGTTGTGGTCCGGTAGGGGTGTTGGAGAGACAGCGCTGGACTGCCCGGTGTTGTCTTCTCAAATAAAAGTTTAGAAAAAAACAGATTGAAAATAAAAGCTTGGCCTGTAGAACTGCAGCCCCTGTTCCGTGGTGACCAGCTCCTGCTGGCATCGGAAAAAACTGAAGTGACTAAGCATGGGGACGGGATATGAGGGGAGAGTAGCCCAGTGCATCCTGGGAGGCTCACAAGCTTACTGTTCGGTGTCAGTCCTGGTCTCCACCAGCATACCCAAGGTTAACCCTGTGGAGACCATGGACCGAGAAGAAGAAAATTTGTTTGCTGCTACAAGATTCAAATCATTATCTTAGATTTTTATTTAAAAATAATAATAAATCCCTTTAATAATGGTTGAAAATCTCAGTAGCAAATGATAAATAACAATGCATCAGTCCGAGGGGCAGATTTATTAAGCTCGGTGAAGTGATAAAGTGGAAGGTGATAAAGTACCAGCCAATCAGATCCTAACTACCACGTCACAGGCTGGGTTTGAAAAATGACAGTTAGGAGCTGATTGGCTGGTCCTTTATCACCTTCCACTTTATCACTTCACTGAGCTTAATAAATCTGCCCCAGTGTCTCTCAAACTCTCTTCATCTGCCATGGGTTGGAACTAGTGATGTGCACCGGAAATTTTTTGGGTTTTGTGTTTTAGTTTTGGATTCGGTTCCGAGGTTGTGTTTTGGATTCGGACACGTTTTGGCAAAACCTCCCTGAAATTTTTTTGTCGGATTCGGGTGTGTTTTGGATCCGGGTGTTTTTTTACAAACAACCCTCAAAAACAGCTTAAATCATAGAATTTGGGGGTCATTTTCATCCCATAGTATTATTAACCTCAATAACCATAATTTAAACTCATTTTCAGTCTATTCTGAACACCTCACACCTCACAATATTATTTTTAGTCCTATAATTTGCACCGAGGTAGCTGTGTGACTAAGCTAAGCGACCCAAGTGGCCGACACAAACACCTGGCCCATCTAGGAGTGGCACTGCAGTGTCAGACAGGATGTCAGATTTAAAAAATAGTCCCCAAACAGCACATGATGCAAAGAAAAAAAGAGGTGCACCAAGGTCGCTGGATGGCTAAGCTAAGCGACACAAGTGGCTGACACAAACACCTGGCCCATCTAGGAGTGGCACTGCAGTGTCAGGCAGGATGGCACTTCAAAAAAATAGTCCCCAAACAGCACATGATGCAAAGAGAAAAAGAGGCGCAATGAGGTAGCTGTGTGACTAAGCTAAGCGACCCAAGTGGCCGACACAAACACCTGGCCCATCTAGGAGTGGCACTGCAGTGTCAGACAGGATGTCAGATTTAAAAAATAGTCCCCAAACAGCACATGATGCAAAGAAAAAAAGAGGTGCACCAAGGTCGCTGGTTGACTAAGCTAAGCGACCCAAGTGGCCGACACAAACACCTGGCCCATCTTGGAGTGGCACTGCAGTGTCAGGCAGGATGGCACTTCAAAAAAATAGTCCCCAAACAGCACATGATGCAAAGAAAAAAAGAGGCGCAATGAGGTAGCTGTGTGACTAAGCTAAGCGACCCAAGTGGCCGACACAAACACCTGGCCCATCTAGGAGTGGCACTGCAGTGTCAGACAGGATGTCAGATTTAAAAAATAGTCCCCAAACAGCACATGATGCAAAGAAAAAAAGAGGTGCACCAAGGTCGCTGGATGGCTAAGCTAAGCGACACAAGTGGCCGACACAAACACCTGGCCCATCTAGGAGTGGCACTGCAGTGTCAGGCAGGATGGCACTTCAAAAAAATAGTCCCCTAACAGCACATGATGCAAAGAAAAAAAGAGGCGCAATGAGGTAGCTGGATGACTAAGCTAAGCGACCCAAGTGGCCGACACAAACACCTGGCCCATCTAGGAGTGGCACTGCAGTGTCAGACAGGATGGCAGATTTAAAAAATAGTCCCCAAACAGCACATGATGCAAAGAAAAAAAGAGGTGCAATGAGGTAGTTGTGTGACTAAGCTAAGTGACCCAAGTGGCCGACACAAACACCTGGCCCATCTAGGAGTGGCACTGCAGTGTCAAGCAGGATGGCACTTCAAAAAAATAGTCCCCAAACAGCACATGATGCAAAGAAAAATGAAAGAAAAAAGAGGTGCAAGATAGAATTGTCCTTGGGCCCTCCCACCCACCCTTATGTTGTATAAACAGGACATGCACACTTTAACAAACCCATCATTTCAGCGACAGGGTCTGCCACACGACTGTGACTGAAATTACTGGTTGGTTTGGGCCCCCACCAAAAAAGAAGCAATCAATCTCTCCTTGCACAAACTGGCTCTACAGAGGCAAGATGTCCACCTCCTCCTCATCCTCCGATTCCTCACCCCTTTCACTGTGTACATCCCCCTCCTCACAGATTATTAATTCGTCCCCACTGGAATCCACCATCTCAGGTCCCTGTGTACTTTCTGGAGGCAATTGCTGGTGAATGTCTCCACGGAGGAATTGATTATAATTCATTTTGATGAACATCATCTTCTCCACATTTTCTGGAAGTAACCTCGTACGCCGCTTGCTGACAAGGTGAGCGGCTGCACTAAACACTCTTTCGGAGTACACACTGGAGGGGGGGCAACTTAGGTAAAATAAAGCCAGTTTGTGCAAGGGCCTCCAAATTGCCTCTTTTTCCTGCCAGTATACGTACGGACTGTCTGAAGTGCCTACTTGGATGCGGTCACTCATATAATCCTCCACCATTCTTTCAATGGTGACAGAATCATATGCAGTGACAGTAGACGACATGTCAGTAATCGTTGGCAGGTCCTTCAGTCCGGACCAGATGTCAGCACTCGCTCCAGACTGCCCTGCATCACCGCCAGCGGGTGGGCTCGGAATTATTAGCCTTTTCCTCGCAGCCCCAGTTGCGGGAGAATGTGAAGGAGGAGCTGTTGACGGGTCACGTTCCGCTTGACTTGACAATTTTCTCACCAGCAGGTCTTTGAACCTCTGCAGACTTGTGTCTGCCGGAAAGAGAGATACAACGTAGGTTTTAAATCTAGGATCGAGCACGGTGGCCAAAATGTAGTGCTCTGATTTCAACAGATTGACCACCCGTGAATCCTGGTTAAGCGAATTAAGGGCTCCATCCACAAGTCCCACATGCCTAGTGGAATCGCTGTTTTAGCTCCTCCTTCAATGTCTCCAGCTTCTTCTGCAAAAGCCTGATGAGGGGAATGACCTGACTCAGGCTGGCAGTGTCTGAACTGACTTCACGTGTGGCAAGTTCAAAGGGTTGCAGAACCTTGCACAACGTTGAAATCATTCTCCACTGCGCTTGAGTCAGGTGCATTCCCCCTCCTTTGCCTATATCGTAGGCAGATGTATAGGCTTGAATGGCCTTTTGCTGCTCCTCCATCCTCTGAAGCATATAGAGGGTTGAATTCCACCTCGTTACCACCTCTTGCTTCAGATGATGGCAGGGCAGGTTCAGGACTGTTTGCTGGTGCTCCAGTCTTCGGCACGCGGTGGCTGAATGCCGAAGGTGGCCCGCAATTCTTCGGGCCACCGACAGCATCTCTTGCACGCCCCTGTCGTTCTTTAAATAATTCTGCACCACCAAATTCAATGTATGTGCAAAATATGGGACGTGCTGGAATTTGCCCAGATGTAATGCACGCACAATATTGGTGGCGTTGTCCGATGTCACAAATCCCCAGGAGAGTCCAATTGGGGTAAGCCATTCTGCGATGATCTTCCTCAGTTTCCGTAAGAGGTTGTCAGCTGTGTGCCTCTTATGGAAAGCGGTGATACAAAGCGTAGCCTGCCTAGGAACGATTTGGCGTTTGCGAGATGCTGCTACTGGTGCCGCCGCTGCTGTTCTTGCTGCGGGAGGCAATACATCTACCCAGTGGGCTGTCACAGTCATATAGTCCTGAGTCTGCCCTGCTTCACTTGTCCACATGTCCGTGGTTAAGTGGACATTGGGTACAACTGCATTTTTTAGGACACTGGTGACTCTTTTTCTGACGTTTGTGTACATTTTCGGTATCGCCTGGCTAGAGAAATGGAACCTAGATGGTATTTGGTACCGGGGACACAGTACCTCAATCAAGTCTCTAGTTCCCTGTGAATTAACGGTGGATACCGGAAACACGTTTCTCACCACCCAGGCTGCCAAGGCCTGAGTTATCCGCTTTGCAGCAGGATGACTGCTGTGATATTTCATCTTCCTCGCAAAGGACTGTTGGACAGTCAATTGCTTACTGGAAGTAGTACAAGTGGTCTTCCGACTTCCCCTCTGGGATGATGATCGACTCCCAGCAGCAACAACAGCAGCGCCAGCAGCAGTAGGCGTTACACTCAAGGATGCATCGGAGGAATCCCAGGCAGGAGAGGACTCGTCAGACTTGACAGTGACATGGCCTGCAGGACTATTGGCTTTCCTGTCTAAGGAGGAAATTGACACTGAGGGAGTTGGTGGTGTGGTTTGCAGGAGCTTGATTACAAGAGGAAGGGATTTAGTGGTCAGTGGACTGCTTCCGCTGTCATCCAAAGTTTTTGAACTTGTCACTGACTTCTGATGAATGCGGTCCAGGTGACGTATAAGGGAGGATGTTCCTAGGTGGTTAACGTCCTTACCCCTACTTATTACAGCTTGACAAAGGCAACACACGGCTTGACACCAGTTGTCCGCATTTCTGTTGAAATAATTCAACACCGAAGAGGTGATTTTTTTTGTATTTTGACCAGGCATGTCAATGGCCATATTCGTCCCACGGACAACAGGTGTCTCCCCGGGTGCCTGACTTAAACAAACCACCTCACCATCAGAATCCTCCTTGTCAATTTCCTCCCCAGCGCCAGCGACACCCATATCCTCATCCTGGTGTACTTCAACAGTGACATCTTCAATTTGACTATCAGGAACTGGACTGCGGGTGCTCCTTCCAGCACTTGCAGGGGGCGTGCAAATGGTGGAAGGCGCAACCTCTTCCCGTCCAGTGTTGGGAAGGTCAGGCATCGCAACCGACACAATTGGACTCTCCTTGGGGATTTGTGATTTAGAAGAACGCACAGTTCTTTGCTGTGCTTTTGCCATCTTAACTCTTTTAAGTTTTCTAGCAGGAGGATGAGTGCTTCCATCCTCAAGTGAAGCTGAACCACTAGCCTTGCCACTCCATGTCGTAAATGGCACATTGGCAAGTTTACGCTTCTCCTCAGACGATTTTGATTTAGATTTTTAAGTCATTTTACTGAGCTTTATTTTTTTGGTTATGACATGCTCTCTATTATGACATTGGGCATCGGCCTTGGCAGACAACGTTGATGGCATTTCATCGCCTCAGCCATGACTAGTGGCAGCAGCTTCAGCACGAGGTGGAAGTGGATCTTGATCTTTCCCTATTTTATCCTCCACATTTTTGTTCTCCATTTTTTAATGTGTGGAATTATATGCCAGTAATATATCAATAGCAATGGCCTACTACTATATATACTGCGCACAACTGAAATGCACCACAGGTATGGATGGATAGTATACTTGACGACACAGAGGTAGGTAGAGCAGTGGCCTACTGTACCGTACTGCTATATAGTATATACTGGCGGTCAGCAAACTGTGCAAAACTGAAATGCACCACAGGTATGGATGGATAGTATACTTGACGACACAGAGGTAGGTAGAGCAGTGGCCTACTGTACCGTACTGCTATATATTATATACTGGTGGACAGCAAACTGTGCAAAACTGAAATGCACCACAGGTATGGATGGATAGTATACTTGACGACACAGAGGTAGGTAGAGCAGTGGCCTGCTGTACCGTACTGCTATATAGTATATACTGGTGGTCAGCAAACTGTGCAAAACTGAAATGCACCACAGGTATGGATGGATAGCATACTTGACGACACAGATGTAGGTAGAGCAGTGGCCTACTGTACCGTACTGCTATATAGTATATACTGGTGGTCAGCAAACTGTGCAAAACTGAAATGCACCACAGGTATGGATGGATAGTATACTTGACGACACAGAGGTAGGTAGAGCAGTGGCCTACTGTACCTTACTGCTATATAGTATATACTGGTGGTCAGCAAACTGTGCAAAACTGAAATGCACCACAGGTATGGATGGATAGTATACTTGACGACACAGAGGTAGGTAGAGCAGTGGCCTGCTGTACCGTACTGCTATATAGTATATACTGGTGGTCAGCAAACTGTGCAAAACTGAAATGCACCACAGGTATGGATGGATAGCATACTTGACGACACAGATGTAGGTAGAGCAGTGGCCTACTGTACCGTACTGCTATATAGTATATACTGGTGGTCAGCAAACTGTGCAAAACTGAAATGCACCACAGGTATGGATGGATAGTATACTTGACGACACAGAGGTAGGTAGAGCAGTGGCCTACTGTACCTTACTGCTATATAGTATATACTGGTGGTCAGCAAACTGTGCAAAACTGAAATGCACCACAGGTATGGATGGATAGTATACTTGACGACACAGAGGTAGGTAGAGCAGTGGCCTACTGTACCGTACTGCTATATAGTATGTACTGGTGGTCAGCAAACTGTGCAAAACTGAAATGCACCACAGGTATGGATGGATAGTATACTTGACGACACAGAGGTAGGTAGAGCAGTGGCCTACTGTACCGTACTGCTATATAGTATATACTGGTGGTCAGCAAACTGTGCAAAACTGAAATGCACCACAGGTATGGATGGATAGTATACTTGACGACACAGAGGTAGGTAGAGCAGTGACCTTCTGTACCGTACTGCTATATAGTATATACTGGTGGTCAGCAAACTGTGCAAAACTGAAATGCACCACAGGTATGGATGGATAGTATACTTGACTTCACAGAGGTAGGTAGAGCAGTGGACTACTGTACCGAACTGCTATATATATATAGTTATACTGGTGGTCAGCAAAATTCTGCACTGTCCTCCTACTATATACTACAATGAAGCACAGATATGGAGCGTTTTTCAGGCAGAGACCATATAATACTGGTGGTCACTGGTCAGCAAAACTCTGCACTGTCCTCCTACTATCTAATACTGCTGGTCCCCAGTCCCCACAATAAAGCAATTAGCACACTGAGCACAGATATTTGCAGCACACTGAGCACAGTCAGATATGGAGCGTTTTTCAGGCAGAGAACGTAGATATTTGCACTTGCAGCACACTGAGCACAGATATTTGCAGCACACTGAGCACAGATATTTGCAGCACAATTTGCAGCCCACTGAACATAGAAACTGAGACGCCAGCCACGTCCTCTCAAGATCATCTCCAATGCACGAGTAAAAAATGGCGGCGACACGCGGCTCCTTATATAGAATACGAATCTCGCGAGAATCCGACCGCAGGATGATGACGTTCGGGCGCGCTCGGGTTAACCGAGCAAGGCGGGAGGATCCAAGTTGCTCAGACCCGTGAAAAAAAAGGTGAAGTTCGGGCGGGTTTGGATCCCGAGGATCCGAACCCGCTCATCACTAGTTGGAACAGGCTTCACTTCATTCACCCTGTTCTTGTGGAACTGGATAACTGGATGGTTTACACTGCGGGGAAGAGGGGGTTAGGTTTAGGCACCACCAGAGGGAGGTTAGGGTTAAGCACTAAGGGGGAGGGTTAGAGGTAAACTGCGGGGAAGGAGGGGTTAGGTTAGGGTTAGGCATTAAGGGGAAGGGTTAGACTGCGGGGAAGAGGGGGTTAGGTTTAGGCACCACCGGGGGGGAGGTTAGGGTCAAGCACTAGGGGGGAGGGTTAGGGGTAGACTGCGGGGCAGAAGGGGTTAGGTTAGGGTTAGGCATTAAGGGGGAGGGTTAGACTGCCGGGAAGAGGGGGTTAGGTTCAGGCACCACCACCACCAGATTACAAACTGCTCGCTTTGGTACTAGTGTAGTCTGTCCCATTCTCCTGCTGATGTGAGCCGTGTGCAGGGTAGGCTCTCCTCCAGCTCCGCCGCTTTCTTCTTCCCCATGTGCCCTGCAGCACACGAGCCACTGCGATGTGGCAGGATGGTAAGAAGTGGCAAGTAGTTTGTAGATTATCCCTTCTTACCATCCTGTCACATCGCAGTGGGTCGTGTGCAGCAGATCGACTTGCAGAGCACAAGGGGAAGAAGAAAGCTGACATGCTCACAGAGACCTGTAAGCAGGAGCCTGCCAATGTGAACATATGGAATGATGTAAGCCGGTGGCATAATATGAACTGGGGGCATTTGTGGCATCATGTGAACAGAGGACACTGTTTGACATAATGTTAAATGTGGGCACTACAATAGCTATAATGTGAACTTGGGCACTACAATGTGGCATAATATGAACTGATGGCACTGCAGTGTGGCGTAATGTGAACAGTGGATAGTGTGGCATAATGTAAACTGGCATTACAATGGAGCATAATGTGAACCGGGAGCACTACAATGCGGAATAAGCAAGATCTGCATCCATCTCCTCATATGCTGGGGCCCGCCCAGCACAGGGCAAGACTGTTCCAGCATGTGTGGCGTCACCTCACTAAATTGTGGACGCTTCGATTAGAGGTTGACCCCTGCCCTGCTGGCTGTGCTGGAAGGCGGTCTTCGCCCATTTTTTTTTTTATTGGAACGGCTGCGTGTGATGTGACGCAGCCACCCCAAAGATGCTTGCGAAGCACCCCCCGTTTCGGCAACCATGCCCCCGCAATGCAAACCTGCCACCCCACCCCCGAAACACCCACCGCTGTCAATCACCTTGCGGCCGGTGCACAGACCGTCCATCTCTGAATAGCCCCCAATGTGCATCCCTTCTGAAGTTTAGAAAGATGCCCATTCAGTCCCTATCAGTGTGGTGTAGGATAATTATTATTATTACAATTTATTTATAAGGTGCCACAAGTGTTTCGCAGCATTGTACAGACAACACACATTAGAACAATACAGGGTATACAAAACTTCACATCACAGAAAACTAAAACAGAGCACAGGTAACAATTAGCAGCACAGTTCTCAGTACACAATACAGCTGAGATGTCAGGAAGCAAAAAAATAGGATTTTAATACCTACTGTTAATCCTTTTCTCTTAGTCCGTAGAGGATGCTGGGGTCACATTAGAACCATGGGGTATAGACGGGATCCGCAGGAGACATGGGTACTTTAAGACTTTGAAAGGGTGTGAACTGGCTCCTCCCTCTATGCCCCTCTTCCAGACTCCAGTTATACGAACTGTGCCCAGGAAGACGGACATTTTGAGGAAAGGATTTATTGTTAAACTAATGTGAGATTCATACCAGCTCACACCTCAAGCACGCCGTACAACATGGCATTCAACAGAACACAAGCCAACGGCATGAACAATTGCAGCAACATGCTGACAATAATTGTAACACAACAAGTGTGTAACCACGACTAATAACTGCAGATACAGTACGCACTCGGACGGGCGCCCAGCATCCTCTACGGACTAAGAGAAAAGGATTTACCGGTAGGTATTAAAATCCTATTTTCTCATACATCCTAGAGGATGCTGGGGTCACATTAGAACCATGGGGTTATACCAAAGCTCTAGAACAGGCGGGAGAGTGCGGATGACTCTGCAGCAGCGATTGACCAAATTTGAGGTCATCATCGGCCAAGGTATCAAACTTGTAAAACTTAGCAAAAGTGTTTGATCCCGACCAAGGCCAGTATTTACTAAAAATCCGAGTTTGGCCGATTTGTGTTTTTTTTTCTAAGTCCCAACACGGGAATTCACTAAGCACAAATCTCGGCAGTGTTTGGACTATTCATAATGGTTTGAATGACAAAGTTCAGAAATACGAATGAATAGACCATCGGTCAAACGCGGCTGTTATTTCCTAGAACACGGGTATTCACTATTCATTCGTATTTGGGTGTTAGTCTCTGAGTGCTCAAGTGCGGGTGTAGTTTTTTGCGAATCGTTAAAAAAAGCAGCAAAAAAATAGACCTGCTTTTTCCAGTCGAGTTTGGATAACCATGCACGGATCAGTGAGATCTGTGCATGGTTATCTATGGGAAAGGGTCTGTTTAATGTAAAAACTGGGGGGAAAATTTGCGTGGGGTCCCCCCTCCTAAGCATAACCAGCCTCGGGCTCTTTGAGCCGGTCCTGGTTGCAAAAATATGGGGAAAAAATTACAGGGGTTCCCCCATATTTTAACAACCAGCACCGGGCTCTGCGCCTGGTCCTGGTGCCAAAAATACGGGGGACAAAAAGCGTAGGGGTCCCCCGTATTTTTGGAACCAGCACCGGGCTTCACTAGTCAGAGAGATAATGCCACAGCCGGGGGACACTTTTATATAGGTCCCTGCGGCCCTGGCATTAAATCACTAACTAGTCACCCCTGGCCTGGGTACCCTGGAGGAGTGGGAACCCCTTAAATCAAGGGGTCCCCCCCTCCAGCCACCCAAGGGCCAGGGGTGAAGCCCGAGGCTATCCCTCCCATCCAAGGGCTGCGGATAAGGGGCTTATAGCCTTGTGAAAAAAATAGAATATTGTTTTTTGTAGCAGTACTACAAGTCCCAGCAAGCCTCCCCCGCAAGCTGGTACTTGGAGAGCCACAAGTACCAGCATGCGGTGGAAAAACGGGCCCGCTGGTACCTGTAGTAGTACTACTACAAAAAAAAAACCCAAATAAAAACAGAACTCACACACCTTGAAAGTACAACTTTATTACATACATGCACACCTACATTCACCCATACTTACCTATGTTCACACGAGGGTCGGTACACTTCTAGAATCCATGGGTTACCTGAAAATAAAATTATACTCACTAAAATCCAGTGCAGATCTGTCCTCTTCTGAGCTTGTAATCCACGTACTTGGCAAAAAAAAACAAACCGAAAAACCCGAACCACGCACTGAAAGGGGTCCCATGTTTACACATGGGACCCCTTTTCCCGACTGCCGGGACCCCCCGTGACTCCTGTCACAGAGAGTCCCTTCAGCCAATCAGGGAGCGCCACGTCGTGGCACTCTCCTGATTGGCTGTGTGCTCCTGAGCTGTCAGTCAGGCTGCGCACGGCAGAGATACAATGTTGCGCCTATGCGCTCCATTGTATCCAATGGTGGGAACTTTGCGGTCAGCGGTTGACCGAAAGTAACCTCACCGCTGACCGCAAAGTTCCCACCATTGGATACAATGGAGCGCATAGGCGCAACATTGTATCTCTGCCGTGTGCAGCCTCACTGACACTACAGGAGCACGCAGCCAATCAGGAGAGTGCCACGACGTGGCGCTCACTGATTGGCTGAAGGGACCCTCTTTGACAGGAGTCACGGGGGGTCCTGGCAGTCGGGGAAAGGGGTCCCATGTGTAAACATGGGACCCCTTTCAGTGCGTGGTCGGGTATCCGGTTTGTTTTTTTTGCCAAGTACGTGGATTACAAGCTCAGAAGAGGACAGATCTACACTGGATTTTTGTGAGTATAATTTTAATTTCAGGTAACCCATGGATTCTACTTGGAGGACTGGACCGACCCTCGTGTGAACATAGGTAAGTATGTGTGAATGTAGGTGTGCATGTATGTAATAAAGTTGTACTTTCAAGGTGTGCGAGTTCTGTTTTTATTTGGGTATTTTTTTTGTAGTAGTACTACTACAGGTACCAGCGGGCCCGTTTTTCCACCGCATGCTGGTACTTGTGGTTCTCCAAGTACCAGCTTGCGGGGGAGGCTTGCTGGGACTTGTAGTACTGCTACATAAAACAATATTCTATTTTTTTCACAAGGCTATCATGTCACGTCTAGCAAAGTTTGGGGATCCGGCAGTTGAGACTTGCCCAAGGAGGTAGCAGGCTGGGGAAGAACAAAATGAGGGGGTTGGATATAGTTCCTTTGCATGGGATACGGAGCAATGAAGGATGTAGGCGGAGTTTGAGAGTCAATGGAAAGTATTTATTATGTACAGAGCAGAGGTAGAAAACTGAGGTTGATGAACGGTGACTTGAGAACGTGGTCGTAGACAAAGAACTGTGGAACTGTGGGTGAGAGTAAAACGAGGCTGAAGACAAGAACCGTGGACTGCGACTTATGAGATGAAACTGCGGTAGAGGAGCTGAGTACTGTGGACGGTAGTTTGGGTAGTGACTGGAGACTGAGAACTGTAGACTGTGGCTTGAAAGATGAAGCTGAAGATAACGAGCTGAGGACTGTGAATGGTGGTTCGAGGACTTGGCTGGAAGCAAGAATCTGCGGACTGTGGCTTGGAGGACGAGGCAAGAGACCCGGGGTCGTCCGTGCCCAAAGGGTCTTACTGAACCGGGTTTTCCAAGAGCGTCTCCACGGGCAGCAGCAGGCGAGGAACGGGAAAACTGCAGCAGCAACTGAGAACCGGCAAAGCAGGGTTAGAAGTACCAGAATACAGCAGGAATCCTGGGAGCACAGGCTAAAGCACCTACAACAGGGTTGTAACTTAAAGCACTGGCATCCCTGTCCTAAAACAGCCCCCTTTTATAGGAAGAAGTCTCCCTGGATTGGCTGGAAAACTAGGAACAGGAATTATGTCAGAAACTTGGTCTCCAACATGGCGGCACCCAGTAATGCAGACCTTTTCTGACAACATGCTGCTCACTGCCCCTGGTCTCCTAGGCAACAGCTTAGCGAGCTGCTGCAGCGGCGTCCCGCCGCCACGAGCGGTCCCCCTCAACGCCATTACCGCTGCCTGTACCCTTGAACCCAGCGCCGCAGCCCTCCACCGCCGCTGCCTGGCCGCCCGTGAAGCCCGCCCCACGGCCCCAGCGTTCCAGTAAGACCCCGGATGCTGACAGTACCCCCCTTTGCGGGTGGACTCCGGACACCAATAAGGTTTAGCTGGAAATTTGGCATGAAATGTCCGAAGAAGTCTTGGGGCATGGACGTCCTCTGCCTCTACCCAGGACCTTTCCTCAGGTCCATATCCCTTCCAATCAACTAGGTACTGGAGGCGACCATATCGTTTGCGGGAGTCGAGGATCTTATGAATCTCAAATTCGTCTCCTTGTGTTGACTGGATCTTGGGTGATTTAGGTAGAGCAGCTCTGAATCGATTGAGTACCAACGGTTTTAAGAGAGAAATATGAAAAGTGTTAGGGATTCTTAAATGTGGAGGTAACTTCACCTTGTAAGCCACAGGATTCAAAACTCTTTCGATTGGGTAGGGCCCAATAAACCTGGGAGCAAACTTCTTAGTAGGAACCTTCAATCTTAGGTTACGTGTGGAAACCCAAACCCGATCTCCCACTTTAAGACTTGGTACCGCTTTTCGCTTTAGATCTGCGTAGGTCTTATACTTCTTGGATGTCTTGAGCAAGGCCTTGTGAATTTGTTTCCAGGTTTCAGTAAATTGTCTAAGTGTTGACTCTGCGGCAGGAACCTCGAGTGTAGGCAGAAGTTGGAAGTCAGGAACTTTCGGATGATAACCATAATTAATGAAAAATGGAGAAGATTTTGTGGCAGAGTGATAAAGATTGTTATGGGCAAATTCTGCAAATGGGAGGAAGTCCAGCCAGTCGTCCTGAGAGGAGGACATGAATAAACGCAGAAATGTCTCCAGGTCCTGGTTCACTCTGTTTGACCATCCGTTTGAGGATGATATCCTGAGGAGAAATTCAATTTCACGCCAAGAGCAGAACATAGGGATCTCCAAAACTTGGCCACAAACTGGGGACCTCTATCAGATACGATTTCCTGCGGTAATCCATGGAGACGAAAAATCTCTGCTATGAATAATTTTGCCAGCTGGGATGCTGATGGAAGACTGGCCAGGGGAACAAAGTGTGCCATTTTAGAAAATCGATCAACTATGACCCATACGGTGTTCCGTCCGCCAGACACAGGCAAATCAGTAATAAAGTCCATAGAAATATGGGTCCATGGTCTTTGCGGCACAGGTAGCGGATGAAGTAACCCGGCTGGAGGACCTTTAGGACTTTTATGCTGAGCACACTTTGGACAGGCAGCCACAAATTCCTGTACATCAGTCCTGAGATGAGGCCACCAGTAGGAGCGCTGAATGAATTTGAGCGTTTTATGACCACCCGCATGGCCCATGAAGGAGGAGGAGTGAGCTCATGTAAGCAGTCTCTTGCGAAGATTTGGAGCAACGAAGATCTTTCCTGGAGGAGGAAGTGGAGAGGTATTGGTTGCTGAAAAAGGAGGAGTCTAAGATGTATTGTTCTTTTGAACTGTCAGAGGGTTCTTCAGAACTCAAGGAACGAGATAATGCATCTGCCTTTTTGTTGAGGGACCCTGGGCGGTAACTAAGTTTAAAGTTGAAACGGGTAAAGAAGAGTGCCCATCTTGCTTGACGTGGATTCAGACATCGGGCTGACTGTAGATACAGGAGGTTCTTATGATCCGTGGTTACCGAGATTGGATGCTGAGCTCCCTTAAAGGCTAACTTAATTGCTAGTAATTCTTGTTCCCCAATAGCGTAATTCTGCTCAGCGGGGGAGAATCTTCGTGAGAAGAACGCACAAGGATGGACTTTCTTGTCCTCGAAGAGCTGAGATAAAACTGCTCCCACTCCTACCGTGGAGGCATCAACTTCCACCAGGAACGGACGACTGAGATCAGGTTGTCGAAGAACAGGAGCGGTCATGAAGGCCTTCTTTAACGATGAAAAGGCTTCTAAAGCCTCTGGAGACCATTTGGCTGGATCGGCTCCTTTCCTGGTTAATGCTGTTGGATATGACAGAGGAATAATTCTGAATGAATCTTCGGTAGAAGTTAGCGAACCCCAGGAAACGTTGAACTCCCTTAAGGGAAGCTGGAAGCGACCAATCCTGAATCGCTTGGACTTTAGCGGGATCCATCTGCAATTTCTGCCCTGAAAGGATGTAACCGAGGAATGGAATCGTGGGTACTTCGAAGGTGCACTTCTCGAGCTTACAAAATAGTTGATTCCTCCGTAAACGAGTTAGAACTTCTTTGACTTGTTCTCGATGGGTCTTCAGATCCCTAGAAAAAATGAGGATGTCATCCAAGTAAACCACCAAGCAGTCATAGAGGAGATCTCTGAAGATTTCATTAACGAATTCTTGAAAGACGGCTGGGGCGTTACATAGGCCGAAAGGCATTACCAGATATTCGTAGTGGCCGTCGCGGGTATTAAAAGCCATCTTCCATTCGTCACCTGGGCGAATAAGTAAGTCCAGCTTAGTGAATACAGTAGCTCCTTTAACACGGTCGAACAGTTCTGGAATTAGAGGTAATGGATATCTGTTCTTAATTGTAATGTCATTGAGACCTCTATAGTCAATACAGGGCCGCAGACCCCCATCCTTCTTTTTGACAAAGAAAAACCCCGCCCCAGCCGGAGAGGTGGATGACCTAATGAACCCTTTTTCCAAGTTCTCCCGGATATACTCCGACATGGCCTGAGTCTCAGGGAGTGAGAGCGGGTAGATTCGACCTCGGGGAGGAGTCTTGCTGGGTACCAGATCAATGGGACAATCCCAAGTGCGATGCGGAGGCAAGGAGTCCGCCCCATGCTTACTAAAAACATCTTGGAAGGCCTGGTATTCTGCAGGGAGGCTGGAAGGACTAGAAGAGCAGAGAGGTCTTACAGAGGGCAAACAGTTCTGGAAGCAGTTTCGTCCCCAGGAAAGAACATCCATGGTTTGCCAATCTATGTGGGGATTGTGTCTACTTAACCATGGAAATCCTAGGATCAGTTCGTGAGAGGCTTTGGGAATTACTAGGAAAGAGATGTTTTCAGAATGAAGAGCTCCAACCTTCATCTTAAGAGGAATTGTACGAAGAGTGATAATTCCCTCAGGAATATGACTTCCATCCACAGCAGTAATTGAGATGGTACGATCCAAACGGACCGTTTGTATCCCAGATCGTTTGACCAGAGCTGATGTAATAAAACTTTCAGCGGCTCCGGAGTCGAATAGTGCAGGGATGAGAAGAGAGGAAGAAGGAAGCTCCAGGTGGGTTAACAAGACTGACTCTTTCTTGGCAAGTAATTCTGAGAATTCTCCTAGCTTGACCTCTCCGGCACAAGCTAGGAGCGGGCGTTTCCCGGACGTTGGCTACAAGATTTAACAAAATGATCAGATGTACCACAGTACAGGCATAAGTTCCCTTGTCGCCGTCTCTGACGTTCCTCGTTGGAAAGACGGGAACGATTGATCTGCATGGGTTCCTCAGTAGTTGGAGTTGATGGTGTTGGTGGAGGAACGACTCGAGGCCTGGGACGATCTGACCGTGATTTCTCCATACAGCGTTCTCTGCATCTTAAGTCTAATTTATTGCATAGGGAAATTAACTTATCCAACTTATCAGGTACGTCCTGAGTCGCGAGGTCATCTATGATCTTCTCGGAGAGACCGCTCCAGAAAGCTGCGATGAGAGCCTCCTCATTCCAGTTCAGTTCAGAGGAGAGAGTACGAAACTGGATCACGTACTGACTGACCGTACGTACGTACGTACGTACGTACGTACGTACGTACGTACGTACGCGTGCCCTGACGCAGGCGCAGGATCTCCAATGAGGCAGCAGAAGTCCTGCCCGGTTCGTCGAAGATTCTTCGAAAGGCGGCTACAAACTCCGAGTAGTTAGACAGGATTGGATCCGACCTCTCCCACAATGGTGAAGCCCATTCCAACGCTTGTCCAGTAAGTAAAGAAATTATATAGGCTACCTTGGTTCGAGCTGATGGGAAACTGGCCGACTGTAGTTCAAACTGGATTTCACACTGGTTAAGAAACCCACGGCATTGCTTTGGATTCCCATCGAATTTACTGGGAGATGGCAAATGCAACCGTGGAAGTGGGCCTGGCACAGGAGGAAGCGGAACCGGAGGTGCTAATGTGGGAGCAGCTGTAGGAACTTGAGGAGCCGTCATGGCAACACAGAGAGAATCGAGACGTTCGGACATACTCTGCATGAACTGCACAATTTGAGATTGTGTGGCCTCCTGCTTACTTAAGCGAGACCAGATATCTGCGGTTGAATCTCCTCCTGAGGCCTGATCACCCGTCGAATCCATTGGGCCAGTACTTACTGTCACGTCTAGCAAAGTTTGGGGATCCGGCAGTTGACACTTGCCCAAGGAGGTAGCAGGCTGGGGAAGAACAAAATGAGGGGGTTGGATATAGTTCCTTTGCATGGGATACGGAGCAATGAAGGATGTAGGCAGAGTTTGAGAGTCAATAGAAAGTATTTATGTACAGAGCAGAGGTAGAAAACTGAGGTTGATGAACGGTGACTTGAGAACGTGGTCGTAGACAAAGAACTGTGGAACTGTGGGTGAGAGTAAAACGAGGCTGAAGACAAGAACCGTGGACTGCGACTTATGAGATGAAACTGCGGTAGAGGAGCTGAGAACTGTGGACGGTAGTTTGGGTCGTGACTGGAGACTGAGAACTGTAGACTGTGGCTTGAAAGATGAAGCTGGAGATAACGAGCTGAGGACTGTGAATGGTGGTTCGAGGACTTGGCTGGAAGCAAGAATCTGCGAACTGTGGCTTGGAGGACGAGGCAAGAGACCCGGGGTCGTCTGTGCCCAAAGGGTCTTACTGAACCGGGTTTTCCAAGAGCGTCTCCACGGGCAGCAGCAGGCTAGGAACGGGAAAACTGCAGCAGCAACTGAGAACCGGCAAAGCAGGGTTAGAAGTACCAGAATACAGCAGGAATCCTGGGAGCACAGGCTAAAGCACCTACAACAGGGTTGTAACTTGAAGCACTGGCATCCCTGTCCTAAACCAGCCCCCTTTTATAGGAAGAAGTCTCCCTGGATTGGCTGGAAAACTAGGAACAGGAATTATGTCAGAAACTTGTTCTCCAACATGGCGGCGCCCAGTAATGCAGACCTTTTCTGACAACATGCTGCTCACTGCCCCTGGTCTCCTAGGCAACAGCTTAGCGAGAGCGAGCTGCTGCAGCGGCGTCCCGCCGCCACGAGCGGACCCCCTCAACGCCATTACCGCTGCCTGTACCCTTGAACCCAGCGCCGCAGCCCTCCACCGCCACTGCCCAGCCGCCCGTGAAGCCCGCCCCGCGGCCCCAGCGTTCCGGTAAGACCCCGGACGCTGACATATCAGCCCCCCATCCGCAGCCCTTGGATGGGGGGGGACAGCCTCAGGCTTCACCCCTGGCCCTTGGGTGGCTGGAGGGGGGGACCCCTTGATTTAAGGGGTTCCCACTCCTCCAGGGTACCCCGGCCAGGGGTGACTAGTTAGTGATTTAATGCCAAGGCCGCAGGGACCTATATAAAAGTGTCCCCCGGCTGTGGCATTATCTCTCTGACTAGTGGAGCCCGGTGCTGGTTCCAAAAATACGGGGGACCCCTACGCTTATTGTCCCCCGTATTTTTGGCACCAGGACCAGGCGCAGAGCCCGGTGCTGGTTGTTAAAATATGGGGGAACCCCTGTAAATTTTTTCCCCATATTTTTGCAACCAGGACCGGCTGAAAGAGCCCGAGGCTGGTTATGCTTAGGAGGGGGAACCCCACGCAATTTTTTTCTTGATTTTTAACACTTTATTTTTTTTTTTAAATGTGCACAATGAAGCCCTGCACGGATCTCACAGATCTGGCCGGGATTCCTTGTGTTTTGTCAGGCAGTGTTTTACTCATCACTCCCGTAAAACACTGCCTGACATTACGAATCACATTGACATCGGAAAAAACGAATGTGGAAAACTCGGCAGCTTAGTAACTGACTGTATCAGGATTCAAAAAGTTGCAGTAAAATGTACCCGATACCAATCGAGTTCAAACACCCTTAAAAACGGCTAAAACACGAATATTAGTACATTTTGGCCCAAGTAGCTGCTCGGCAAAGCTGTAACGCCGAGACCCCCCGAGCAGCCACCCAGGACGAGCCCACCTTTCTAGTAGAATGGGCCTTCACCGATTTCAGTATCGGCAATCCTGTCGTGGAATGAGCACGCTGAATCGTACCGCAGATCCAGCGCGCAATGGTCTGCTTGGAAGCAGGACACCCAATCTTGTTGAGAGCATACAGGACAAACAGAGCCTCCGTTCTCCTAATGTGAGCCGTTCTGGCGACATAAATCTTCAAAGCTCTGACCACATTCAGAGACTTTGACTCAGCGAAGGCGTCAGTAGCCACAGGCACCACAATAGGTTGGTTCATGTGGAAAGAGGAAACCACCTTCGGTAGAAATTGTAGATGTGTCCTCAATTCAGCTCTATCTTCATGGAAGATCAAATAAGGGCTCTTGTGAGACAAGGCCGCTAACTCAGACACCCGCCTTGCAGATGCCAAGGCCAACAGGATGACCACTTTCCAAGTGAGGAACTTCAACTCCACCTTCTGTAAAGGTTCAAACCAATGTGATTGAAGGAACTGCAACACCACATTAAGATCCCATGGTGCCACTGGAGGCACAAATGTAGGTTGGATGTGCAACACGCCTTTAACGAAAGTCTGAACTTCTGGAAGGGAGGCCAATTGTTTCTGAAAGAAAACCGATAATGCTGAAATCTGTACCTTAATTGAGCCCAATTTTAGGCCCGCATCCACACCTGGTTGTAGAAAATGGAGAAAACGTCCTAGCTGAAACTCTTCCGTAGGAGCCTTCTTGGATTCACACCAAGAAACATATTTTCTCCAAATACGGTGGTAATGTTTAGACATTACCCCCTTTCTGGCCTGAATAAGTGTGGGAATTACTTTACTGGGAATACCCTTACGGGCTAGGATTTGGCGCTCAACCGCCATGCCATCAAACATAGCCGCGGTAAGTCCTGATACATGCACGGCCCCTGTTGTAACAGGTCCTCGCGCAGAGGAAGAGGCCAGGGATCTCCTATGAGTAATTCCTGAAGATCTGGATACCAAGCCCTCCTTGGCCAGTCTGGAACAATGAGGATCGCCCGAATCTTTGTTCTTCTTATGATCTTTAGAACTTTTGGAATGAGAGGAAGTGGAGAGAACACATACACAGACTGAAACACCCACGGTGTCACCAGTGCATCCACTGCTATTGCTTGAGGGTCCCTTGACCTGGAACAATATCTCTGAAGCTTCTTGTTGAGACGAGATGCCATCATGTCTACTTGAGGAACTCCCCAACGACTTGTCTCCTCTGCGAAGACTTCTTGGTGGAGTTCCCACTCTCCTGGATGGAGATCGTGTCTGCTGAGGAAGTCTGCTTCCCAGTTGTCCACGCCTGGAATGAAGACCGCTGACAGAGCGCTTGTATGCTTTTCCGCCCAGTGGAGAATCCTTCTGGCTTCTGCCATCGCCGCTCTGCTTTTCGTTCCGCCCTGACGGTTTATGTACGCTACTGCTGTTACATTGTCCGACTGGATCAGTACGGGCAGATCTCGAAGAAGATGTTCCGCTTGCAGAAGGCCGTTGTAAATGGCCCTTAACTTCAGAACGTTTATGTGGAGACAAGTTTCCTGACTTGATCATCTTCCTTGGAAGTTTTTTCCCAGTGTGACTGTCCCCCAGCCTCGGAGGCTTGCATCCGTGGTTACTAGGATCCAGTCCTGGATCCCGAACCTGCGCCCCTCTAGGAGGTGAGAGCTGTGCAGCCACCACAGGAGTGAGATCCTGGTCTTGGAAGACAGGATTATCCTCCAGTGCATGTGTAGGTGGGACCCGGACCACTTGTCCAACAGGTCCCACTGGAACACTCTGGCATGGAACCTGCCAAACTGAATGGCCTCGTAGGCCGCAACCATCTTCCCCAGCAACCGAATGCATTGATGGATTGACACTCTTGCTGGTTTCAGAACCTGTTTGATCAGACTCTGGATCTCCAGAGCCTTTTCCACTGGAAGAAAAACTCTCTGAAGTTCTGTGTCCAGTATCATTCCCAAAAATGACAATCGTGTTGTTGGAAGCAACTGTGACTTTGGCAAGTTTAGGAGCCAACCATGTTGTTGAAGAACTGTCAGGGAGAGTGCAATGTTTTGCACCAACTGGTCCCTGGATCTCGCCTTTATCAGGAGATCATCCAAGAACGGGATAATAGTGACTCCTTGTTTGCGAAGGAGAACCATCATTTCCGCCATCACCTTGGTGAAAATCCTCGGAGCCGTGGATAGACCAAACGGCAACGTCTGAAATTGGTAATGACAATCCTGAATCGCAACTCTCAGGAAAGCCTGATGCGGAGGATAAATGGGAACATGTAAGTAGGCATCATTTATGTCCACCAAAACCATGAAATCTCCTTCCTCCAGACTGGAGATCACTGCCCTGAGAGATTCCATTTTGAATTTGAACTTCTTCAGGTAGAAATTTAGGGATTTCAGTTTTAGGAATGGCCTGACCGAGCCATCCGGCTTCGGGACCACGAAAAGGCTTGAATAAAAGCCTTCTCCCCGTTGTGATGGGGGAACCAGGATAATGACTTGATTCTGACACAACTTTTGTATAGCCTTGCTTACTACCTCCCTGTCCGGAGGAGAAACTGGTAAGGCCGATTTGAAAAATCAGCGAGGAGGAACGACTTGAAACTCCAGTTTGTACCCTTGGGACACTATTTGTAAAACCCATGGGTCTAGGCCCGAACGAATCCAGAACTGACTGAAGAATTTTAGACGTGCCCCCACCGGTGCGGACTCCCGCAAGAGAGCCCCAGCGTCATGCGGTGGATTTGGCAGAAGCAGGGGAAGACTTCTGCTCCTGCGAACTCAACAAGGTTGTTGATCCTTTACCTCTTCCCCTCCCTCTACTAGCAAGGAAGGAAGAGCCTCGCCCCCTTCTGTATTTATTGGTCCGAAAGGACTGCATTTGATAGTGGTGCATTTTCTTTTGTTGCTGAGGAACATAAGGTAAAAAAGAGGACTTACCCGCGGTAGCCGTAGATACCAAATCATCGAGGCCATCCCCAAACAAGACACCACCTTTATATGGGAGAGACTTCATATTTTTCTTGGAGTCTGCATCAGCATTCCATTGGTGAATCCACAATGCTCGCCTAGCCGAGACCGCCATGGCATTGGCTTTTGATCCAAAAAGGCCAATATCTCTCGCAGCTTCCTTTAGGTATGCTGCAGCGTCCTTGATATAACCCAGCATCAAGAGGATGCTATCCCTATCCAGTGTATCTATATCAGATGACAAGTTATCTGCCCACTTTTCGATAGCACTACTCACCCACGCAGATGCAATGGCAGGTCTGAGCAGTGTACCCGTGGTCGCATAAATGGATTTTAATGTAGTTTCTTGCTTACGATCTGTTGGGTCCTTAAGGGCTGCCGTGCCCGGTGCTGGCAGAGCCACCTTTTTAGACAAACGTGACAGGGCCTTGTCCAAAATGGGGGGTGACTCCCACTTTTTCCTGTCCTCAGTGGGAAAAGGATAATCAACCGGAATCTGATTGGGGATTTGAAACTTTCTGTCAGGGCTTTCCCAGATTTTTTCAAATAGAGCGTTCAGTTCATGAGAGGGAGGAAACGTCACCTCCGGTTTCTTTTCTTTATACATACAGACCCGTTTATCAGGAACAGCAGGGTCCTCAGTGATATGTAATACATCTTTAATAGCCACAATCATGTACTGAATTCTCTTTGCCAATTTTGGATCTAATCTGGAATCACTATAGTCAACACTGGAATCAGAGTCTGTGTCGGTATCAGTGTGCATCAACTGGGCAAAAGAACGTTTTTGCGACCCCGAGGGATCCTGGACCTGCAATAACATATCCTCCACAGATTTTTTCCATGCCTGGGTCTGAGACTCAGACTTATCTAATCTCTTACTGATAAGAGCCATATTCGCATTGAAGACATTCACCCAGTAAGGAGTCGGCGGTGCCGACAGGGTCACCCCCACAGTCGTCTGTGTCCCTAATACAGCCTCCTCCTGGGAAGAGCACTCAGCGTCAGACATGTCGACACACGTGTACCAAACACCCACAGACACACCGGGCTTATAGGGGACAGACCCACAGTAAAGTCTGTCAGAGGGACACAGAGAGGATTTGCCAGCTCACAACCCAGCGCCAAACTAACAACTCTGAAAACACAAAAAAATGCCTCAGACCTGTAGCGCTTTTAAATGTCAAAATACTGCACCAATATGTACTGCGCCCCCCCCCCCCCCCCCCGCCACACCGTTTTGCACCCTGATACTTGTCAGTAGTGTAAGGAAGGACCAGCGTTTCTGCAGCCTTGTGGAGAGGAAATGGCGCCGAGCAGTGAGCTGTGAGAGTGAGGAAGAAGCTCTGCCCCCGTAATGGCGCACTTCTGTCCTGCTCAAATTAAACAAATAATTATACTGGCGGGGGTTAGGACAGAGCCCAGGCACTAATGTCCCCTCTTGCCAGTTAACTTTTAATGAGGATTTATGCAGCCCAGGGCGCCCCCCCCCCCCCAGCGCCCTGCAGTGCCTGTGTATGTGCGGGAGAATGGCGCGCAGCGTTCCGCACGCTGCGCGGTACCTCAGAATGCCATCACTGGAGAAGTCTTCTGATCTTCTGCTACTCACCTGTCTTCTGACTTCTGGCTCTGAAAGGGGGTGACGGCAGGCTGCGGGAGTGAGCATCCAAGAGCGCCCAACGATCATCACCCTCAGGAGCTAATGGTGTCCTGTCATCCAGAAGCAGCGCCATTGAACTCACCAGAAGTTGGTCATACTTCTCTCCCCTAAGACCCACGAAGCAGGGAGACTGTTGCCAGCAGTCCTCCCTGAAAATAAAAAACCTAACATAAGTCTTTTCAGAGAAACTCAGTAGAGCTCCCCTAGAGTGCATCCAGTCTGCCTGGGCACAATTCTAAAACTGGAGTCTGGAGGAGGGGCATAGAGGGAGGAGCCAGTTCACACCCTTTCAAAGTCTTAAAGTGCCCATGTCTCCTGCGGATCCCGTCTATACCCCATGGTTCTAATGTGACCCCAGCATCCTCTAGGACGTATGAGAAAAGTAATCGGCATACTACCGGGGGCAGGCAGCCATTGGAAGAGATGAACAGTCACAAGCAGGAGGAAATGCAGGTATAGACAGTCACTGAGTAGGATAGAGCTGTAATTGAGGTGTAAGAGAAGAGGGCTGTGAGAACAGGACGGAAGAGAGCCCTGCTCCAGAAGGAGCTTGCAATCTAGGGGAAGAGAGAGACAGACAGGTGACATAAGGTACAAGTAAGCGGAAGGTGGCAGGAAGTAAGCGAGGCAGAGATGGTCAAGGCAGAAGGATGGGAGAGCGGCCTCAAGACTGGGTTATGCGGAAGGGTAGGCTTTGATGAACAGGTGAGTTTTTAGTGCCTGTTTGAAGCTTTGCAAGGTCACGGAGAGTCTAATAGAGCAAGGGAGCTTATTCCAGTGAAGAGGGGCAGTGCCGTTAAAAATCTTGGGCATGGGTTGTAGTGACCAGGGTAGATGAGAGGCTACGGTCATTGGGCGACCGGCGTGGGCGGGAGTATGTAGGGAGATGAGGTTGGAGATGTATGGTGCAGTGGGATTAGAGAGGGCCTTGTATGTGTGGGTGAGGAATTTGAAGAGGATTCTGTGGGGGAATGGGCGCCAGTGTATTGTCGAAAGGGAGTGGCAGATGTGGAGCGGTGGGAGAGGAAGATAAGTTTAGCTGCGGAGTTGAGAACAGACTGAAGTGGGGCAAGATAGGAGAGTGGGAGGCCAGTGAGGAGAATTTAGCAATAGTCGAACCGTGAGATGACTAGTGAGTAGATAATAAGTTTAGCCACACTCTGGGAAAGGAATGGCCTGATGCGAGCGATGTTGAGCAGCCAGAGATTGGATGTGGGGGGTGAAGGAGAGGGAGTAGTCAAGAGTGACGCCCAAGCAGCAGAGTTGGGTAACGGGGAAGATTATAGTATTGTCAACAGTGATAGAAATATTGGGGGGGTGGGGGGGGGGACTCTGGATGGGGGAAAGATGATGAGTTCGGTTTTGTCCAAGTTGAGCTTCAGGGAGCATTCAGACATCCAGGAGGAAATGGCAGAGAGGTAGCTGGATACCCGAGATAGTACAGAGAGAAAGAGAACAGAGGAGAAGAGGTATAGTTGCGCATCATCTGCATAGAGGTGGTATTGGAGGCCGAAGCAGCTTATAAGCGCACTTAGTGAAGAGGTGTAGATGGAGAAGAGAAGGGGGCCAAGGACAGAACCCTAGGGGAACCCAACAGGGAGGGTGAAGGGGGTGAGGTGGAGCCAGAGGCACACACTGAGAATGAGCGGTTAGCATGGTAAGAGGCGAACCAGGCAAGGACAGTGCTAGAGAGGCCAATTGACTGGAGGGGAGGGTGCAGAGGAGGAGAGGATGATCCATGGTGTCGAAGGCCATGACCCCTGGATTTTGCCAAAAGCAGGTCATTGTTGACTTTGATCAGGGCAGTTTCAGTGGAGTGGAGTGGTCGTTTTGGCACATCTGGTCCAGTCAGACTCTGCTAGCGTTGGGCATCTTTTTTGCCGAAAATGCATCTTAGTAGTGCAATCCAGCTAGGATGCACTAGGAGACTGTGCTGATTAATATGATACTTGACACTTGTACATCTGTGTATGACTGAGTCTCTGAATGGTACAGTTATATTCCTGACTGTCGGGATCCCGACGGTCAAAATCCCGACAGCTATTGAAATACTGACAGTCGGAATCCCAACCGCTGGGCAGAAAACCCACTTGGGTGGTGGTCCACGCCACTACCCGAGGCAGAATAGACCCTTGCGGGACACGCTGCGCTCGATGTTGGGATTCCGGCGTTGGTATTTCGACTGCCGGGATCCTGTCAGTCGGGAAATCATACTGATCCCCTCTGAAACTGTATTCGAACTGCTACAATGTAACAGTCCCAACTTTTTCCAACACAAGTTCTGTTCTGATCCGTATATAGAGTCAGTCACACACAATATACAAGTTTCACCTCCTGGTGTATCCTAGTTGCATCACTTTGCACCTAAGATGCCCAACACTAGCAGAGTTGCACGGAACCTGGTGGCTCACTCATGCCAGGCATCTCATGCTGCATAGCTTATTGAGATTAGATGTATGAGGACACATCTGTAGTTGTAATTGTCAGATTAAACCAGTTGTTCCCAAACCGCCATCCTCCAGGCTAGGGTGCATCAAACGCCCCGACATTCGGAATGCTTGCTGTCCCTATTCTTAAAATGTACCTTTTTAGCATAGAAACAACTGTGCAAATTTTTTTTGATGTACGATTTGACTTAGGTGGTCCACCTCCACACCCAAAAATTGTCTGTATCTTGGTACTAAAGCACGTGTATTGTATTATACAAAACAACTAACTTTAGCAAAACGAAGCCGACTTTTGTATGTGTGCCATGAATGCGTGTCTTACATTGATTTAAGAACATAACAAAGAAAGGGAACAGCATGAAGCCTCATGGGCCTATCGTGGCTGTTCCCATCCAAATCACAAATCATTAATCAAATCATTATTTCTTTTTCAGATAAAATAAATAGAAATGTATAGAAATGAATAGAAATAAAATAAAATAAACAGAAAAATAGAAATTAATAGAAATCTTTAATCTTCAGGGGCATGGTGGGCCACATAAATATCATCTCAGATTCTTCAAAATTGGTATGCAATATATCCTTAACAAATCTAAAAAATGTAGCATGGGGACAAATCATTTTTCTTACTTTTAAAAATTCATGGGGCGTTTGATGCACCGTACTCCAGGCACCCCAGCAGTCCAGGTATTAAGGATATCCATGCTTAGGCACAGGTGACTTTTTTAGTACTTCAGTCAGTTTGATTATACTATTTGTGGGCAAGCAGTGATATCTCTAAAACCTGAACTGTTGTGGTGCCTTGATAACAGACTTTGGGAACCACCGGTTTAAACCATTACAGCTAAGAAGTATGTGGTGTGTTACTGCACACTACATAGATTTGCTTAGCTGCAATGGATAAGCTGACAATTACAATTACAAAAAAGCTTTATATACTCAGAATGGCGTAGATTCTTAAGCAGGAGCAAATAGCTTTAAGTGTTAGTTGTCTGATTGTAGTATATGAGGTTGAGAGTTGAAGTTCCAGGTATGTCACACTGAGAAAATAGGATTTTAATACCTACCGGTAAATCCTTTTCTCCTAGTCCGTAGAGGATGCTGGGGACTCCAAAAGGACCATGGGGTATAGACGGGATCCGCAGGAGACATGGGCACACTAAAAAGACTTTGACTGGGTGTGAACTGGCTCCTCCCTCTATGCCCCTCCGCCAGACCTCAGTTATAGGAACTGTGCCCAGGGGAGACGGACATTTCGAGGAAAGAATTTTTGTTAAACTAATGGTGAGTTACATACCAGCTCACACCACAAACACACCGTACAACTGGATTAGCAGGAATACCAGATACCAGTATGAACTAACAACAGCAACAAGCTACTGATACACAACCTTCGTGTAACCGAAAACAACACGTATCAATACAACTGCAAGTAACAGTCCGCACTGGGATGGGCGCCCAGCATCCTCTACGGACTAGGAGAAAAGGATTTACCGGTAGGTATTAAAATCCTATTTTCTCTTACGTCCTAGAGGATGCTGGGGACTCCAAAAGGACCATGGGGTCTATACCAAAGCTCCAGACCGGGCAGGAAAGTGCGGACGACTCTGCAGCACCGATTGAGCAAATATAAGGTCCTCATCAGCCAGGGTATCAAACTTGTAGAACTTAGCAAAAGTGTTTGAACCCGACCACGTAGCTGCTCGGCAAAGTTGAAGTGCCGAGACCCCTCGGGCAGCCGCCCAAGATGAGCCCACCATCCTGGTAGAATGGGCCTTCACTGACTTCGGCAACGGCAATCCAGCCGTAGAATGAGCGTGCTGAATCGTATTACAAATCCAGCGTGCAATAGTCTGCTTGGAAGCAGGATTTCCAATCTTGTTTGAAGCATACAGGACAAACAGAGCCTCCGTTTTCCTAACAAGAGCCGTTCTGGCGACATAAATTTTCAAAGCTCTCACAACATCAAGAGATCTTGGCAACGTCACGGCATGCGTAGCCACAGGCACCACAATAGGTTGATTAATGTGAAACGAAGACACCACCTACGGCAGAAATTGTTGACGAGTCCTCAATTCCGCTCTATCCACATGAAAAATCAAATATGGGCTCTTGTGAGACGCCGCCGCCAATTCTGTCACTCGTCTGGCAGACGCCAAAGCCAAAAAAGCATGACCACTTTCCAAGTGAGAAACTTTAACTCAACCTTCCGCAAAGGTTCAAACCAGTGAGACATAAGAAACTGTAACACCACTTCAAGATCCCACAGTGCCACGGGTGGCACAAATGGAGGATGGATATGCAGCACTCCCTTCACGAAAGTCTGAACCTCAGGAAGGGCGGCCAATTCTTTTTGAAAGAAAATAGATAAAGCCGAAATCTGCACTCTGATGGAACCCAATTTCAGGCCTGCGTCCACGCCTGCCTGCAAAAAATGGAGGAAACGACCCAAGAGAAATTCCTCCGCAGGTGCCGTTTTGGTTTCACACCACGACACATATTTTCTCCAAATATGGCGATAATGTTTTGCCGTGACCTCCTTTCTAGCCATAAGGAGAGTGGGGATGACTTCCCCGGGAATACCTTTACGAGCTAGGATTTGGCGTTCAACCTCCACGCCGTCAAACGTAGCCGCGGTAAGTCCGGAAACACGCATGGCCCCTGCAGTAACAGGTCCTCTCTTAGAGGAAGCGGCCAAGGATCTTCTATGAGCAATTCCTGAAGATCCGGATACCAGGCCCTCCGCGGCCAATCTGAAACGACGAGTATTGCTTGAACCCTTGTTCGTCTTATGATCCTCAGCACTCTTGGAATGAGAGGAAGTGGAGGGAACACATATACCGACTGAAACACCCACGGAGTTACCAGGGCGTCCACTGCACTGGCTTGGGGGTCTCTTGACCTGGAACAATACCTCGGAAGCTTCTTGTTGAGGCGAGACGCCATCATGTCTATTTGAGGGATTTCCCAACACCTTGTTACTTCTGCAAACACCTCTGGATGAAGGGCCCACTCTCCTGGATGGAGATCGTATCTGCTGAGAAAGTCTGCTTCCAAGTTGTCCACGCCCGGAAGGAAAACTGCTGACAGAGCGCTTACGTGTTGTTCTGCCCAGTGGAGAACTCTTGTGGCTTCCGCCATCGCCGCTCTGCTCTTTGTTCCGCCCTGGCGGTTTACGTACGCCACTGCTGTTATGTTGTCCGACTGGATCAGGACAGGTAGACCTTGAAGAAGGTACCTCGCTTGCAGAAGGCCGTTGTAAATGGCTCTTAACTCCAGAACATTTATGTGGAGACAAGATTCCTGGTTTGACCATTTTCCCTGGAAACTTTTTCTTGTGTGACTGCACCCCAGCCTCGGAGACTTGCATCCGTGGTCAGCAGGACCCAATCCTGGATTCCGAATCTGCGTCCCTCTAGAAGGTGAGAACTTTGCAGCCACCACAGGAGAGAAATTCTGGTCCTGGAAGATAGATTTATTTTCCGGTGCATGTGCAGGTGAGACCCGGACCATTTGTTCAGCAGATCCCACTGAAACACCCGGGCATGAAAACTGCCAAACGGAATGGCTTCGTAAGCCGCAACCATCTTTCCTAGCACTCGAGTGCATTGATGAATCGACACTCTTGCCGGTTTCAGAATCTCCTTGACCATGGTCTGGATTTCCAGAGCTTTTTCCGCCGGAAGAAACACTCTTCGCCGTTCAGTGTCTAGGATCATGCCCAAGAAGGGCAGCCGAGTTGTCGGAATAAACTGAGACTTTGGCAAATTGAGAATGCAACCATGATGTTGCAGAACCATCAGGGAGAGTTCCACGCTTCTTAACAACTGCTCTTTTGATCTCGCCTTTATCAGGAGATAGTCCAAGTACGGGATAATTGTGACACCCTGCTTGCGTAGGAGTACCATCATTTCCACCATCACCTTGGTGAAGACCCTCGGGCCGTGGAAAGCCCAAACAGCAACGTCTGAAATTGGTAATGACAATCCTGCACCGCAAATCTTAGGAAGGTTTGATGAGGAGTATATATCGGGACATGTAAGTAGGCATCCTTTATGTCGACTGACGCCATAAAATCCCCCCCTTCTAAGCTGGAAATCACAGCTCGAAGAGATTCCATCTTGAATTTGAAAGTTTTCAAGTATGGATTGAGGGATTTTAGGTTCAGAATCGGTCGGACCGAGCCGTCCGGCTTCAGCACGACAAAGAGGCTCGAATAGAACCCTTCCCCCCGTTGGGACGGGGGAACCGGGACAATGACCCTCTGTTGACACAGCTTTTGTATTGCGTTACCCTTGGGACACTATGTCTAAGACCCAAGGATCCAGGGCCGATTGAAACCAGACCTGACTGAAGATTCGGAGACGGCCCCCCACCGGCACGGACTCCCGTAGGGAAGCCCCAGCGTCATGCGGTGGACTTGGTAGAGGCGGGGGAGGACTTTTAGTCCTGGGCGCCAGACACAGCAGGCGACCTTTTTCCCCTTCCTCTACCCTTTGAAGCGAGAAAGGACGAACCCCTTCCTTTTTTGTATTTATTGGGCCGAAAGGACTGCATCTGAGAATGGGGCGCCTTTTTCTGTTGTGCGGGAACATAAGGAAAAACAGATGACTTACCCGCAGTAGCAGTAGACACCAGGTCAGCAAGGCCGTCACCAAACAAGACACTACCATTAAAAGGGAGAGCTTCCATAGCTTTTATTGGAGTCGGCATCAGCATTCCATTGATGAATCCACAGCGCCCTCCTGACCGAGACCGCCATGGCAATGGCCCTTGATCCCAAGAGGCCAATATCCCTCGCCGCATCCTTTAGGTAATCGGCAGCATCCTTGATATAACCAAGAGTCAAAAGAATGTTATCCTTATCAAGGGTATCCATATCAGAAGCTAAATTATCAGCCCACTTAGCAATAGCACTACTCACCCACGCCGACGCCACGGCAGGCCTGAGGAGTGCACCCGTAGTGACATAAATGGCCTTTAATGTCGTCTCCTGCTTGCGATCTGCCGGATCCTTGAGGGCAGCCGTGTCAGGAGATGGAAGCGCCAGCTTCTTGGACAGTCGGGACAGAGCCTTGTCCACGTTGGGTGACGACTCCCATTTCTCCCTGTCGTCAGAGGGGAAAGGATATGCCATAAAAATTCTCTTGGGAATCTGCCACCTTTTGTCAGGCGACTCCCAAGCCTTTTCGCAAAGAGCGTTCAGTTCATGAGAAGGGGGAAACTTCACCTCAGGCTTTTTCCCTTTAAATAAACAAACCCTTGTATCTGGAACCGGAGGTTCCTCAGAAATATGTAAAACATCTTTAATAGCCACAATCATGTACTGAATACTCTTAACCAACTTCGGATGTAAAGTGGCCTCATTGAAGTCGACACTGGAATCAGAGTCTGTGTCGGTATCTGTATCTGCCATCTGGGTAAATTAACGTTTTTGTGACCCTGAGGGGGTCTGCACCTGAGACAAAGCGTCCTCCATGGATTTTCTCCATGTTTGAGTCTGAGAATCAGATTTATCCAGTCTCTTAGACAATAATGCCACGTTTGCATTCAAGGTACTCAACATATTTACCCACTCAGCAGTCGGCTGTGCCGACAGAGTCATTCCCAAATCTTTCTCCGTGCCCCCAGTAACTTCCTCCGGGGAGGAACACAGCCTCAGACATGTCAACAGGCAGTACCGACACATCCACACTCACACCGGCCAAATAGGGGACAGACCCACAGGGAAGCCTGTAGAGAGAACACAAAGGCAGTATGCCAGCTCACACCCCAGCGCCCATATACTACTAAAAAAATAATATATGATGGCTGCGCTGTAATTTACACATATATAGCATCAAACTGCATGTGACCCCCCCCCTTCCCCGTTTTGCTCCCCAGTTACTTGTAAGAAGAGTGGAGGTCCGGGCCAGCGTCTCTGCAGCGGTCTGTGAAGAGATAAAATGGCGCTGGTAAGCTGTGTGGATAAGCCCCGCCCCTTCCCGGCGCGCTGTAGTCCCGCTTAAATTTTAAAAAATAAGATTTTACTCACCGGTAAATCTATTTCTCGTAGTCCGTAGTGGATGCTGGGACTCCGTAAGGACCATGGGGGATTAGCGGCTCCGCAGGAGATTGGGCACAACTAAAGAAAGCTTTAGGACTACCTGGTGTGCACTGGCTCCTCCCACTAAGACCCTCCTCCAGACCTCAGTTAGGATACTGTGCCCGGAAGAGCTGCCACAAATAGGAAGGATTTTGAATCCCGGGTAAGACTCATACCAGCCACACCAATCACACCGTATAACTCGTGATACTATACCCAGTTAACAGTATGAAATATAACTGAGCCTCTCAACAGATGGCTCAACAATAACCCTTTAGTTAGGCAATAACTATAAACAAGTATTGCAGACAATCCGCACTTGGGATGGGCGCCCAGCATCCACTACGGACTACGAGAAATAGATTTACCGGTGAGTAAAATCTTATTTTCTCTGATGTCCTAAGTGGATGCTGGGACTCCGTAAGGACCATGGGGATTATACCAAAGCTCCCAAACGGGCGGGAGAGTGCGGATGACTCTGCAGCACCGAATGAGCAAACTCTAGGTCCTCCTCAGCCAGGGTATCAAACTTGTAGACTGTTGCAAAAATGTTTGAACCCGACCAAGTAACAGCTCGGCAAAGTTGTAAAGCCGAGACCCCTCGGGCAGCCGCCCAAGAAGAGCCCACTTTCCTCGTGGAATGGGCTTTTACAGATTTAGGGTGCGGCAGTCCAGCAGCAGCATGTGCAAGTTGAATCGTGCTACAGATCCAGCGAGCAATAGTCTGCTTAGAAGCAGGAGCACCCAGCTTGTTGGGTGCATACAGGATAAATAGCGAGTCAGTTTTCCTGACTCCAGCCGTCCTGGAAACATATACTTTTCAGGGCCCTGACTACGTCCAGTAACTTGGAATCCTCCAAGTCCCAAGTAGCCGCAGGCACCACAATAGGTTGGTTCACATGAAAAACTGATACCACCTTAGGAAGGAATTGGGAACGAGTCCTCAATTCCGCCTTATCCATATAAAATACAGATAAGGGCTTTTGTATGACAAAGCCGCCAATTCTGATACACGCCTGGCCGACGCCACGGCCCACAGCATGACCACTTTCCACGTGAAGTATTGTAGCTCCACGGATTTAAGTGGCTCAACCCAATGCGACTTCAGGAAATCCAACACCACGTTGAGATCCCACGGTGCCACTTGAGGCACAAACGGGGGCTGACTATGCAGCACTCCCTTAACAAAAGTCCGAACTTCAGGCAGTGAAGCCAGTTCTATTTTGGAAGAAAATCGATAGAGCCGAAATCTGGACCTTCATGGAACCCAATTTTAGGCCCATAGTCACCTCTGACTGTAGGAAGTGCAGAAATCGACCTAGCTGAAATTTCTCCTTTGGGGCCTTCCTGGCCTCACAGCACGCAACATATTTCCACCATATGCGGTGATAATGGTTTGCGTTCACTTCTTTCCTAGCTTTAAATAGCGTAGGGATAACTTCCTCCGGAATGCCCTCCTTCAGGATCCGGCGTTCAACCGCCATGCCGTCAAACGCAGCCGCGGTACGTCTTGGAACAGACAGGCCCCCTGCTGCAGCAGGTCCTGTCTGAGCGGCAGAGGCCATGGGTCCTCTGAGATCATTTCTTGGAGTTCTGGTTACCAAGCTCTTCTTGGCCAACCCGGAACAATGACTATAGTTCTTACTCCTCTCCTTCTTATTATTCTCATTACCCTGGGTAAGAGAGGCAGAGAAGGGAACACATACACCGACTGGTACACCCACGGTGTTACCAAAGCGTCCACAGCTATCGCCTGAGGGTCCCTTGACCTGGCGCAATATCTTTGTAGCTTTTTGTTGAGGCGGGACGCCATCATCTCTACCTGTGGCCTTTCCCAACGGTGTACAATCATTTGGAAAACTTCTGGATGAAGTCCCCACTCTCCCGGGTGGAGGTCGTGTCTTCTGAGAAAGTCTGCTTCTCAGTTGTCCACTCCGGGAATGAACACTGCTGACAGTGCTAACACATGATTTTCCGCCCATCGGAGAATCCTTGTGGCTTCTGCCATCGCCATCCTGCTTCTTGTGCCGCCCTGTCGGTTTACATGAGCGACCGCCGTGATGTTGTCTGACTGGATCAGCACCGGCCGGTGTTGAAGCAGGGGTCTAGCCTGACTTAGGGCATTGTAAATGGCCCTTAGTTCCAGAATATTTATGTGTAGGGAAGTCTCCTGACTTTTCCATAGCCTTGGAAGTTTCTTCCCTGTGTGACTGCCCCCCAGCCTCGAAGGCTGGCATCCGTGGTCACCAGGACCCAGTCCTGTATGCCGAATCTGCGGCCCCCTAGAAGATGAGCACTCTGCAGCCACCACAACAGCGACACCCTGGCCCTTGGAGACAGGGTTATCCGCCGATGCATCTGAAGATGCGACCCGGACCACTTGTCCAACAGATCCCACTGGAAAATCCTTTCATGGGACCTGGCGAATGGAATTTCTTCGTAAGAAGCTACCATCCTTCCCAGGGCTCGCGTGCATTGATGCACCGACACCTGTATACGTATTAGGAGGTCTCTGTCTAGAGCCGACAACTCCTTGGACTTCTCCTCCGGGAGAAACCCTTTTTATCCTGTTCTGTGTCCAGAACCATACCCAGGAACAGTAGACGCGTCGTAGGAACCAGCTGCGACTTTGGAATATTCAGAATCCAGCCATGCTGTTGTAGCACTTCCCGAGATAGTGCTACTCCGCCGAACAACTGCTCCCTGGACCTCGCCTTTATAAGGAGATCGTCCAAGTACGGGATAATTATTTCGGCCATTACCTTGGTAAATACCTCGGTGCCGGGGACAGACCAACGGCAACGTCTGGAATTGGTAATGACAATCCTGTACCACAATTTTGAGGTACTCCTGGTGAAGAGGGTAAATAGGGACATGCAGGTAATCATCCTTGATGTCCAGTGATACCATGAAATTCTCCAGGCTTGCAATAATCGCCCTGAGCGATTCCATTTTGAACTTGAACCTTCGTATATAAGTGTTCAAGGCTTTCAATTTTAGAATAGGTCTCACCGAACCGTCTGGTTTCGGTACCACAACATTTTGGAATAGTAACCCCGGCCTTGTTGAAGGAGGGGTACCTTGATTTCACCTGCTGGAAGTACAGCTTGTGAATTGCCGCCAGTACTACCTTTCTCCGAGGGCAGCAGGCAAGGCTGATGTGAGGTAACGACGAGGGGGAGTCGCCTCGAACTCCAGCCTGTATCCCTGTGATACTATTTGCAGAACCTAGGGATCCACCTTTGGGCAAGCCCACTGGTCCCTGAAGTTCCCGAGACGCGCCCCTACCGCACCTGTCTCCACCTGTGGAGCCCCAACGTCATGCGGTGGACTCCGAGGAAGCGGGGGAAGATTTTTGATCCTGGGAACTGGCTGCTGGTGCAGCTTTTTCCTTCTTCCCTTGTCTCTGTGCAGAAAGGAAGCGCCTTTGACCCGCTTGCTTTTCTGAAGCCGAAAGGACTGTACCTGAAAATACAGTGCTTTCTTAGGCTGTGAGGAAACCTGAGGTAAAAATTTTTCTTCCCAGCTGTTGCTGTGGATACGAGGTCCCAGAGACCATCCCCAAACAATTCCTCACCCTTATAAGGCAGAATCTCCATGTGCCTTTTATAGGCAGCATCACCTGTCCACTGCCGGGTTTCTAATACCCTCCTGGCAGAATGGACATTGCATTAATTCTGGATGCCAGCCGGCAAATATCCCTCTATATCTAAGACGACGTCTTTAATATGCTCTATGTTAGCAAACTATTATCCCTGTCTTAGAGTATTAATATTATCTGACTGGGTATCAGACCACGCTGCAGCAGCACTATTTATGCTGAGGCAATTGCAGGTCTCAGTATATAACCTGAGTGTGTATATACAGACTTCAGGATAGCCTCCTGCTTTTTATCAGCAGGCTCCTTCAAGGTGGCCGTATCCTAAGACGGCAGTGCCACCTTTTTTGACAAACGTGTGAGCGCCTTATCCACCCTAAGGGATATCTCCCAACGTGACCTATCTTTCTGCGGGAAAGGGTACGCTATCAGTAACTTTTTAGAAATTACCAGTTTCTTATCGGGGGAACCCACGCTACTTTACACACTTCATTCATTCATCTGATGGGGGAACAAAACACTGGCTGCTTTTTCTCCCCAAAAATAAAACCCCTTTTATGTGGTACTTGGGTTCATGTCAGAAATGCGTAACACATTTTTCATTGCCGAGATCATGTAACGGATGTTCCTAGTGGATTGTGTATATGTCTCAACCTCGTCGACACTGGAGTCAGACTCCGTGTCGACATCTGTGTCTGCCATCTGAGGTAACGGGCGCTTTTTTGAGCCTCTGATGGCCTTTGAGACGCCTGGGCAGGCGCGGGCTGAGAAGCCGGCTGTCCCACAGCTGTTTTACGTCATCCAGCCTTCTATGTAAGGAGTTGACATTGTCGGTTAATACCTTCCACCTATCCATCCACTCTGGTGTCGGCCCCACAGGGGGCGACATCCCATTTATCGGCCTCTGCTCCACCTCCACGTAGCCTTCCTCATCCCACATGTCGACACAGCCGTACCGACAAACAGCACACACACAGGGAATGCTCTGACTGAGGACAGGACCCCACAAAGTCCTTTGGGGAGACAGAGAGAGAGTATGCCAGCACACACCAGAGCGCTATATAATGCAGGGATTAACACTATAACTGAGTGATTTTTCCCCCAATAGCTGCTTGTATAAACAATATTGCGCCTAAATTTAGTGCCCCCCCTCTCTTTTTAACCCTTTGAGCCTGAAAACTACAGGGGAGAGCCTGGGGAGCTGTCTTCCAGCTGCACTGTGAAGAGAAAATGGCGCCAGTATGCTGAGGGAGATAGCTCCGCCCCTTTTTCGCAGACTTTTCTCCCGCTTTTTTATGGATTCTGGCAGGGGTATTTATCACATATATAGCCTCTGGGGCTATATATTGTGATGATTTTGCCAGGCAAGGTGTTTATATTGCTGCTCAGGGCGCCCCCCCCCAGCGCCCTGCACCCATCAGTGACCGGAGTGTGAGGTGTGCATGAGGAGCAATGGCGCACAGCTGCAGTGCTGTGCGCTACCTTGGTGAAGACTGAAGTCTTCTGTCGCCGATTTTCCGGAACACTTCTTGCTTCTGGCTCTGTAAGGGGGCCGGCGGCGCGGCTCCGGGACCGAACATCAATGGCCGGTTCCATGCGGTCGATCCCTCTGGAGCTAATGGTGTCCAGTAGCCTAAGAAGCCCAAGCTACCACCAGTTAGGTAGGTTCGCTTCTTCTCCCCTTAGTCCCTCGCTGCAGTGAGTCTGTTGCCAGCAGATCTCACTGTAAAATAAAAAACCTAAAAATAAGAATTTACTTACCGATAATTCTATTTCTCATAGTCCGTAGTGGATGCTGGGGACTCCGTAAGGACCATGGGGAATAGCGGCTCCGCAGGAGACTGGGCACATCTAAAGAAAGCTTTAGGACTATCTGGTGTGCACTGGCTCCTCCCCCTATGACCCTCCTCCAAGCCTCAGTTAGGATACTGTGCCCGGACGAGCGTACACAATAAGGAAGGATTTTGAATCCCGGGTAAGACTCATACCAGCCACACCAATCACACTGTACAACTTGTGATCTGAACCCAGTTAACAGCATGATAACAGAGGAGCCTCTAGAAAAGATGGCTCACTACAGCAATAACCCGATTTTTGTAACAATAACTATGTACAAGTATTGCAGACAATCCGCACTTGGGATGGGCGCCCAGCATCCACTACGGACTATGAGAAATAGAATTATCGGTAAGTAAATTCTTATTTTCTCTAACGTCCTAAGTGGATGCTGGGGACTCCGTAAGGACCATGGGGATTATACCAAAGCTCCCAAACGGGCGGGAGAGTGCGGATGACTCTGCAGCACCAAATGAGAGAACTCCAGGTCCTCCTCAGCCAGGATATCAATTTTGTAGAATTTTACAAATGTATTTGCTCCTGACCAAGTAGCTGCTCGGCAAAGTTGTAAAGCCGAGACCCCTCGGGCAGCCGCCCAAGATGAGCCCACCTTCCTTGTAGAGTGGGCATTTACAGATTTTTGGCTGTGGCAGGCCTGCCACAGAATGTGCAAGCTGAATTGTACTACAAATCCAACGAGCAATAGTCTGCTTAGAAGCAGGAGCACCCAGCTTGTTGGGTGCACACAGGATAAACAGCGAGTCAGATTTCCTGACTCCAGCCGTCCTGGAAACATATATTTTCAGGGCACTGACAACGTCTAGCAACTTGGAGGCCTCCAAGTCCCTAGTAGCCGCAGGCACCACCAATAGGTTGGTTCAGGTGAGACGCTGAAACCACCTTGGGGAGAAACTGAGGACGAGTCCTCAATTCCGCCCTGTCCGAATGGAAAATCAGATAAGGGCTTTTTCAGGATAAAGCCGCCAATTCTGACACGCGCCTGGCCCAGGCCAGGGCCAACAGCATGACCACTTTCCATGTGAGATATTTTAACTGCACAGATTTAAGTGGTTCAAACTAATGTGACTTTTGGAACCCAAAACTACACTGAGATCCCAAAGTGCCACTGGAGGCACAAAAGGAGGCTGTATATGCAGTACCCCTTTTACAAACGTCTGAACTTCAGGGACTGAAGCTAGTTCTTTTTGGAAGAAAATTGACAGGGCCGAAATTTGAACCTTAATGGACCCCAATTTCAGGCCCATAGACACTCCTGTTTGCAGGAAATGTAGGAATCGACCCAGTTGAATTTCCTCCGTCGGGCCTTACTGGCCTCGCACCACGTAACATATTTTCGCCAATTGCGGTGATAATGTTTTTGCGGTTACATCCTTCCTGGCTTTGATCAGGATAGGGATGACTTCATCCGGAATGCCTTTTTTCCTTCAGGATCCGGCGTTCAACCGCCATGCCGTCAAACGCAGCCGCGGTAAGTCTTGGAACAGACAGGGTCCTTGCTGGAGCAGGTCCCTTCTTAGAGGTAGAGGCCACGGATCCTCCGTGAGCATCTCTTGAAATTCCGGTTACCAAGTCCTTCTTGGCCAATCCGGAACCACGAATATAGTGCTTACTCCTCTCCATCTTATCAATCTCAGTACCTTGGGTATGAGAGGCAGAGGAGGGAACACATACCCTGACTGGTACACCCACGGTGTTACCAGAGCGTCTACAGCTTATTGCCTGAGGGTCCCTGGACCTGGCGCAATACCTGTCGAGTTTTTAATCATGTGGAAGACTTCTGGGTGAAGTCCCCACTCTC